>NC_041380.1:275093234-275174962 GCF_002162155.2 Triticum dicoccoides | reverse complement strand
ATGATCACGTGGCCACCGTCTGTTAGGGCTTTTATTAGGAGGATAGGCGACAACGCGGGTGGGACGCCCTGTTGAAATAGTGGATGTAGACCTGTCGTGGTTCTTGAGCCTTGCTTATTAGACAAGGGCCATGCTATTATTTTTCTCCCGTTGCAATGCACGGTCATGTTTCCTAGTAGTAGGTAAAGATAAAGATTATATGTCTTTTGACGTACTCTGAAAAAGAGCAGAAAGGGAACTTTACGTACGTGCTAGCTCTGCAACATCAACCACCGCTGTAGGAGTGATGAGATGAGCCACAGTACTGCCATTGATAGTCTTGCGACGGGACTGGACGCACGGCACGCGGGGACGGGGAGTAGACCTGGCTCGCGTGCGCGCGCAGCTGCCACCGCTCTGGCGCTCTGTTCCGCGCCGCAGCCTGATCCGCCGTGTTCTGTGTGACGGAGCGTCCACAGGACAGCCGGATAGGCCAGGACGGCGCCACTCCCAGGTCCCAACGCCGCAGCAGCATCGGCGCCGCCCCGCCCGGGTCGGCCTCCCCCCATGTGGCTTTATTACCCAGCTAGGAGGCGCTTAGCTGCTTAGCTGGGCAACACCAACGAGTGAGGACGACACAAAAAGATCCGGGTTCCACTCTGAAACGAAATGCGACGCATCCGTGTACGTCGGCCGGCGGCCCATCCATGGTTGATGGGCGAGTTCACTATCGGGCTCTGGGTGAGTTGGCGTTGCCTGTACATGCAATGCAATGCATGGTCCCGTATTAAACGGCAAGGGGCATGATCTAGCAATGTCGTGCGCGCATAGTTGCGTGACAAAGACGGGGGAATATGTTTGGATTACGCAACGAACGGAATCAATGAAGGGAATGATCATGCATATGCATGGGGGTCATGATACAGCGGCGTGCCGAGAGGGAAATCAATGGTGTCACTGTGTCTCGTGGCTACGCCACACCGTCGCAAGGGCGCGCAGGCCCGGACACACGAGGGCATCTCCTCCCTTCTTCTCCTCGTTTAGAGATATTTAGCAAAAACATCACCTTTTTTTTGGAAAAAGACCATCATATTCGGGGCTAGGAAAACAACTTAATACCACATTTAAGCTAGAGCACAAAAAACCACTAACTTTTTGCCTTACAACTAACATGGAGCACTCATTGTTTGATTTGCTCATGAAAACAGAAACACCGGCACGTAGGGCTCACCTGTCAAGCTGATGTGGCGCCCATTGAGGGACGCCGTTAGACGGCGACAAACACCTACGTAGCATGAATGCTAAGTGGTGATCTTTTCATGCACTCAAGTGAATCTCTGAATGAAAATGCTAATTACACAGTTGCATATATATGCATCGCAAACTAGAATGTAATAGGTAGAAGCATATGTATATATGAAGCTCCTAGGAAGCATGGCAAATAATTGGCACTCCATCTGTACATAACACAACACCTACAACAAATTGAATTGTAGTACTATGTGGGAGAATAAACTGTTTGATGGTTACAACTAGGAGAAGCAAAAATAAAACAAGAAATATGTAGCAGAAATCAAGGAAGCTTCAAACTCCTATGTAGTGCTACCTGCAGACTCAGACACATTTTCTGGCTTCTACTGCATGATAGAGTGAGCACAAGGAACTTATTACAATGCAGAAGCATGTATTTAGAAGACTATAATTGTGCATTATGTGCAGAGGCCACAGAAGAAACATTGATCCATCTTTTCTGGAACTGCCCTTTTTCTTTTAACTGTTGGTATAACATCCTTCCAACTAAACAGAGGGGCATTTCTGTATATGATGAGATTCACCTCACAATAAATATGCTTCCAAAAACCAATGCAATGGAGATTATTATCATGGGATGTTGGAGTCTTGGATGGTCAGAAATGACAAAATCTTTGGAATGGCAGCTCTACATCTAAACTCCTGGAAACACTACTTGAAAGGTCTTCAGATTACCAAACTTCGAGCGAAGCAAGCAAAGGCACAGCAGATTGAAGCATGGTAGAACGGAACTTGTAATTTAATTGCTATTATGTTTCCTAGAGCCGGCATTGGGCTACATTAGTTTTTTTAACTGTTTGTACATAATTTATTGATAATGAAAATATCGTAGAACGATTATTATACGGTTTCGGCTCAAAAAAAGAAAGCTTGGATCAGGAACCATACCGACACATAAAGTGTGATGTTGGAAGCTCCATTTGTAATATGACAGTAGGACACATGACACAGAACATGAGCTATATATATACAGGAGCTCAATTGGATTCATAGAACGATGAAAATTGAAGGAAACTAGTATTATGGCCAACAGGGGATGGATGTTTTGTGCCGCCAGAATTAAAATTTATCAATTTTTTATTACCTATAGAAGCAAATTGTATAGAATTTAGAAGCATCTATATTTCAATTTAGGTGATGCATAACAAAGAAGCATGAACATGGTACTTCATGAGCGAACTAGTCTTGGATGGAAGCATGGAAATTGATATTGTAATGGAAGCTAATATTACTGCCAATATTTTGATGAATATTATTGTTATGTGCCTACCAAATTAATAGAAATTCAGTGGCCAATTACATGTGAGATAGAATCATGATATGAACATATGAATCAAAATTAGAGGACTAGATACCTAGGTCTAGGTCTAGTGATTGCATGATGCATGTGAGGGAAGCGGGCGAATCATGCAATGTTCCTCGCATGCTGTCTTTGTTCCTCAACTGAGGCAACGCTCCGCTACGGTGGCCCAAACCTAGTGGAGATGCCAGGGATGTCGAGGGAGTCGAGAGCTTGCTGATGCGCATCATGGATAAGGCCAGCCGCAACCAACGGATGGGACAACATACTGATGCAGTGAATCTCACGACCACTGTTGGGATGGTTGGTTATGACGAAGATCTGAGCGACGAGGTGACTGTCGAGCTCGTGGATGTAGCTGGATCGACAGTAGCTGCGATGGGGACGAGGGACGGGTGGGTTCGGGCAGGTGATATCAATTCGGTGGGTGGGGGTTATAGGAAGGACGTGAGAAGAAAATCAGTCGGCTTTGGAAACACATTGACTAATATTTGGTAGCTGTCGGCGTTCTGGGACCGGGGGTGCCCAGACTTGCCTGCCTGCGGCTCGCGGACGTGGCTTCGTCAGCGGCCTGGTACGGCCCAGCTGCAGCAGCAGCAACACAAGACCCTCGCGAGGGTCCAAGCCTCGCAAGGCGGACAACACCAAGACCCCCTGGGGGCAGCCTCACTAGGCAAGCTCCCGAGAAGCGGAGATATCTATCCAAAGGGGCACCTTGTGAGGTTCGCGTGACGTGAGCCATGACGACCAAGACTAGGTGGGCGCCAGCGGGCGCAGTGTACAGGTTTCCTCTTTGGTGCTAAGGAGGCAAGTGCAGGCGCGGGTCCCGAGGCATCAGACAAAGGTCTTCATATCGGTGCAACAAGACCAAGACCAGCAGGACAGCAGGACGGAGGTCATCGCAGAGCCCGCAGCAGCATCACCACCAGAGCCTTTGGCAGACGAAGACTACTTTTGTCAGGATAGCTTGTACTAGTTGTCCCCCTTCAAACTTGGCCATTGTGGGATCCCTTCCTGCCTAAACATTTTGGAAGAGGACCAAGGCCGCTATAAATAGAACGTAGCCACCACCATAGAGGGGGATCAGATCCATTCCACCCGGACGAGCTCACCAGCTCATCTAGCTCCAGAACACCTCTCCTCCCGAGGTTGTTCATCCATTGTACTAGTTCATCCTCAGCCCCTCGAGGCAATCCACCCAAAACTGGAGTAGGGTATTACACCGCAAGGTGGCCCGAACCAGTATAAACCCTCGTGTCTCTTGTTCTCTGTGTCCGTCGAGCTAGACCATGAGATCGTTGAGTGAGCGAGCTAGGAAGAGCGTGTTCTCCGTGCGCACCCCAGAGTTCGAACCTCACAAGGTTTTGCCGGAACCCGTAATCCGACATTTGGCGCGCCAGGTAGGGGTGCGCCGAAGCCCCTCTTCCGTCAATCGACCCGTCGACACCCTGAGGTTCCGATGTTGGACGACCCGAGGACCCACGCCGACCATTGGGCTGCTTGGCCCGTTCGGGCGGCGCCGTCCGCACAAGAAGGCCTCAACTCCGCACTCCAAGCGGCCCGCACACCGCCGAACACCGCCGGACGTGGGCGGCGCGGACTGACGCCCTCGGCCCTCGCGACGCGGTGCATAGGCGCCACCACGCGATCTTCAGGCTATGCTGCGGCAACGGCACCGCACACCCACGGGAGCAGGCGAACATGCGAGCCGCAATCATCATGGCGCGGGAGCTGCTGCGATGCAGGCTGGCGGAGAGCGGCCGCGATGCGCTGCTGGAGCGCGTCGCCGAACTGCTGGACGCTGCCTGCAGAGGTACGCCGCCCTTTTGCTCCTTGCCCACGCCCCAGGTTGTGGCAGAGGCATGCACGAGGCCCCGGTGAGCTCGCGCGCCTCCTGGAGCGCCAGGGGGACCCGACAACACCAACATGGACCCCGGCGCGACCCGTCCTACCGCGACGGCGCCGTTGTCGGTGTCAAAACCGGCGGATCTCGGGTAGGGGGTCCCGAACTGTGCGTCTAAAGTCGATGGTAACAGGAGACAGGGGGCACGATGTCTACCCAGGTTTGGGCCCTCCCTATGGAAGTAATACCCTACGCCCTGCTTGATTGATATTGATGAATACGAGTATTACAAGAGTGGATCTACCTCGAGATCATAATGGCTAAACCCTAGAGGTCTAGCTTGTATGGCCATGGTAATGAGTCTCTCCCCTCCGGACTAAGTTCTCCGGTTTATATAGACACCGGGAGGATCTAGGGTTACACAAGGTCGGTTACAAAGAAAGGAATCAACATATTTGGTCGCCAAGCTTGCCTTCCACGCCAAGGAGAGTCCCATCTGGATACGGGTGCAGTCTTCGGTCTTCCTATCTTCACAGCCCATTAGTCCGGCCCATGGCTAATAGGCCGGACGCCCGAGGACCCCTTAGTCCAGGACTCCCTCAGTAGCCCCCGAACCAGTCTTCAATGACGAGGTGTTCGGCACATAGATTATCTTCGGCATTGCAAGGCGGGTTCCTCCACCGATGACTTTCGAGTAGTGTGTTCGGCCTTCCATTTAACGTTGTACTCCTCGGCTTCTATGCATCAACAGCTTTAGTTTCCACGTGTTGAGCAAATGCGAGAGGTCAGGGTATTTTTGCATATACCACCCCGACCGTACCACAAAGGTGCCTATTTAAATAGAATAGATCTCAGATCCATTCCACACCCGGCGAAAAATCCTCAGAGCTTGCCAAGAAAAACCATCCCAACATGGCTAGCGCTCCCGGCTCTTCCTCTCGTCCCCATGGCTCCAAGAAGGGTGATTGGGAGAGATGTTCCGTATCCCACAGTCAGCTGGCGAAGCTGCAAACATAGGGCTTTCTTCCCCCCGCGGACCTGGTTCCCGTACGAGCAGGGATGACGTCCTTCAAGGGCGAGGCTCGCTCAAACGGAGAACTTCCCCAATCTGTCTAGGGGAGAGGGAGTATGCTTCGTCCCCTTCTTGTTAAAAGGTGTCGGATTTCCGATCCATCCCTTCCTCCGAGGTCTGCTGGAGTATTACGGCCTCCAACTGCACAGTCTCACTCCCGCCTCTATCCTTCATATTGCGGGTTACGTCGCTTTATGCGAGCTATTCCTGGGCTGCGAGGCCCATTTCAATTTATGGAGAAGACTGTTCTGCCTCGTCCCTTGTAATCAAGGTGGGTCAATTTTTGAAGTGGGAGGCGCCGAAGTGTGGTGCATCGCCGGGACCGGATACCTGTCCGGCACGCCGAAGAAAGCTTCCGAAGAGTGGCCTTCCGAATGGTTCTACATCGATGACGTCTCTCTACCCGACCCCGTCCGTATGGGCCTCCCCGAGTTTTCAAGTGCTCCGCTGAAGAAACGCCATAGCTGGCATCCTCGGAGCCTCGAGGAAGAGGATAGTGCAGAGATCAGCCTGCTGCTGGGCAAGATTAAGACGCTTGCCTAGTCCGGATTGTCAATAGTTGAAGTAATGGTGACCTCTATAGCCGGGGTGAGGGAGTCTTGGATTAGGGGGTCTCCGGACAGCCGGACTATATCCTTTGGCCGGACTGTTGGACTGTGAAGATACAAGATTGAAGACACCGTCCCGTGTACGGAAGAGACTTTCCTTGGCGTGGAAGGCAAGCTTGGCGATACGGATATGAAGATCTCCTACCATTGTAACCGACTTTGTGTAACCCAAACCCTCTCCGGTGTCTATATAAACTGGAGGGTTTTAGTCCGTAGGACAACGTACACATCAACAATCATACCATAGGCTAGCTTCTAGGGTTTAGCCTCTTCGATCTCGTGGTAGATCTACTCTTGTACTACCCATATCATCAATATTAATCAAGCAGGACGTAGGGTTTTACCTCCATCGAGAGGGCCCGAACCTGGGTAAAACTTCGTGTCCCTTGCCTCCTGTTACCACCCGGCCTAGACGCACAGTTCGGGACCCCCTACCCGAGATCCGCCGGTTTTGACACCGACATTGGTGCTTTCATTGAGAGTTCCTCTGTGTCGTCGCCATCAGGAAGGATGCCTCGCCCCGTCTTTAAAGACGGCACCGTTGCCAAGGGAGCTTTGGCTGTCGGCCAAACCCTCCGGCTAGGTGGTTTTCTTATGACTGCATGTTCGGCTTCTGCGCCGATGATGACCTCTTGAGCCATCGAAAACAATCTTCATGTCAGCTCGGAACTCGCCGAGCAGTTAGATCCAAGAGCTCTCCTCCATAAATGAGCTCTTGGATCGCTTCGCCACCCTGGGAGTCGCCATGGATTACGACCAGATTGGGCCTAAACCCGATCTGAGAGAGATTAACTCTCCCCAAGTCACCCATCACGTTGCCGTGGTAGAGGGACAGTGCGGCGACCCTTCATCTATCTTAAGGACTCACTACGTCCGGATTCCCGATCCCTCCAAGCCGGATACCCGCGGAGGGGAGGATATCACTCAAGACCTGAATTTAGAGTCAGGCGATGGGCTGGATTCATTGGACAACATCCAGGAATCCAAATTTCCGAGTTCGGAAATTCCTCGGCCTCTGAGCCTTAGATGGGGTGAGGCTTCGGATTTAATTCCATCCACCCACCCCAACATAAGCGATCTATCCAAAATCAGGCAAGAACCTGATGAAACAGTGCATCATTACTGGGCCAGATTCCTCCTGGTTAAGAACAGGCTAAGGGACTGTCGCGAGGAAGACGCAATCTCAATCTTCTGCAATAATTGCACGGACAAGGGAATACTAAACGCCATAAGTCGCCGTGATATTACACGCTTTGCTGACTTGGCGTCCATTGTACGAAAGTACTGTGCGATGGAAAGCGCCTGGAAAACCGAAATAAAATTTTGGGACAATCCGTCCCTGAATACAAACCCAGTCCGAAATAAAAGGGTGCATCATCACCAGTCACCCGGGTCAAGCACTAAAAAGCAAAAGACCCTCTACAGTGCATGGAACCGTACTGGAAGGATGGCTTAATGGACCCTGTAAAATTCACAGTATAGAGGATGCCACACCAACTCACAGCCTCAGAGCATGTTGGATACTCCGGCAAGTGGCCAAAATTGGTGAAAATCTCCTAATTCCGGAGGCCACAGAAAGCCACCCCAGAGACACCAATACGGTATTAACAGTCTTCGAGACTTTCGCATCAAATAATATGCGAAAAAGAACACTCCGCAGCCTTGCCGAAGTCTACCAAGTAGCAACAATAAACCCATGGAGTGACACGGCTATTACCTTTAACACCAGTGATGAACCTAAATCCTGAACAGCCCAAGCACCAGCCGCATTGGTCCTCAGTCCAATAGTGGACGGCTTTCGTCTTACCAAGGTACTCATGGACGATGGCAGCGGATTGAACCTCATTTATGAGGAGACCCTTCAAAAAATGGAAATAGAATGGAACCGCATTGAGCGAAGCAGCACAACCTTTAGAGGAATAATCCCCAGTCGGGAAGTGCGCTGTACAGGAAAAATCACACTAGATGTGGTGTTCGGCACGCCGAATAATTACAGGTCTGAAGAGGTCACGTTCCAGGTGGCTCCGTTCAGCAGCGGTTATCACGCTCTGCTAGGGCGGGAAGCGTTTACAATCTTCCAAGCAATACCCCATTACGGGTACATGAAGCTCAAGATGCCCGGGCCTAACGGGATCATCACTCTCGCTAGTGATCCGGACATAGCACTCCGCGCCGAAAACAAGACAGCCGCACTGGCCCTCGAGGCACTATCCAAAGCCCTAGCGGCTGATGAGCTAACTTCGCTGCGCTCTACGGTGAATAGGGACGATGTGGTACTCGACAAAAGATCCAAGTCCACCTCCTTTAAACCGGCAGATGAAATAGTCAAGTTCCAAGTCCATCCAACGGACCCCAATAAAACAGCTTCCATCGGGGCACAGTTAAACCCTGATGTCGATGCCACATTGCAAGAGTTCCTACGAGAGAACTAGGACATTTTCGCCTGGCACCCTTTAGACATGCCAGGAATCCCACGCAGGCTGGCCGAGCACAACTTAAATATCCAAGCAGGATTCAAACTTGTCAAACAGGCTCTTCGGCGTTTTTCCGAACCTAAGAGACATGCCATGGGAGAGGAGCTAGCAAAGCTATTGGAGGCCGGATTCATCAGAGATATAAAACATCCGGACTGGCTAGAAAACCTTGTGATGGTACCAAAGAAGGACAAATCCTGGCGCCTGTGTGTTGATTTTAAAGACCTTAACAAGTCTTGCCGAAAGGATCCCTTCCCCCTCCCCCGCATCGATCAAATTATCGACGCTACCGCAGGACACGATTCGTTGTGTTTCCTCGACGCATATTATGGCTACCATCAAATCAAGATGGCAGAACCAGAACCGCAACGACATTTATCACACCATACGGGCCATTCTGCTTCAACACAATGCCCTTCGGGCTCAAAAACGCCGGCGCAACATATCAGCGCATGATTCAGACATGTCTGGCAAGCCAGATCGGCAAAACAGTGGAGGCATATGTAGATGATGTGGTCGTCAAAACAAGACATGTTGAATCTCTAGTAGACGACTTGAGGCTCACATTTGATAACCTCCGAACATACAACATCAAGCTCAACCCGGAAAAATTCCTTTTCGGCGTTCCAGCCGGAAAGCTCTTGGGCTTCATAGTATCCGGTAGAGGAATTGAAGCAAATCCAGCCAAGATCTGAGCTCTGTCTCAACTGGATATCCCAAAGGACCTCAAACAAATACAAAAGTTAACCAGATGTGTGGCGGCTTTAAGCCGCTTTATCTCCCGCTTGGGAGAAAAGGCCCTACCCCTTTACCGCCTCCTTCGGCGCGCCGAACACTTCAAATGGACGGATGCAGCCATGGCCGGACTCAACGAAATAAAAGCCATACTGGCAACAAACCCAGTCCTGGCCGCGCCAAACATTGGCAAACCAATGCTATTATACATTGCAGCAACACATCAGGTTGTAAGCGCAGTGCTCGTCGTCGAACGAGAAGCGGACGGACACAAATTCCCCCCTTCAAAAGCCGGTCTATTACGTGTCCACTGCCCTCACTCCCTGCAAATCACGGTACCCGCATTATCAAAAGATTTCGTACGCGGTATTCATGGCATCCCGGAAGCTATGACACTACTTTCAAGAGTGTTCAATAACAGTAGCCTCGGAAGTACCACTTAACGATATTATAAACAACCATGATGCAACGGGCCGGATTGCAAAATGGGCCATTGAGCTCCTCCCATTCGACATAACTTATAAGCCACGACGAGCCATCAAGTCGCAAGTCTTGGCCGACTTCGTCGCAGAATGGACGGAGGCCGAACTCCCTAAAGAATACGACACATATTCAAATTGGATCATGCATTTCGACGACTCCAAGATGTTGGCCGGACTGGGGGCTAGCGTCGTTTTGACGTCCCCCACAGGAGACACAGTTCAATACGTACTACAGATTATGTACACGGACTCCAACAATGCAGCCGAATATGAGGCCCCTTTACATGGTCTCCGGATGGCTGTATCCATGGGCATCCAACGCCTAGAGGTGCGTGGGGACTCGAACCTCGCAATATCCTAAATAAATGGAGACTTCGATGCCAAGGATCAAAAAATGGCAGCTTACCGCAACGCCGTCCTAAAAATGTCAGCTCGGTTCGAGGGGCTTGAATTTCACCATATAGCCCGGGAAAATAATCAGGCGGCAGATGTCCTGGCACGCATCGGCACAAAACGCGATGTAGTCCCCCCCAACATCTTCTTGGAAAGGCTGTGCAAGCCATCCGTAGTATGGGAAGGGGAGCCGAACAATAACAGCCCGGACCCAACCGCACTGCCCGACACCGAACATTCTGACACAATCGGAGGCTCTGCCAATGAAATAACACCTTCAACCCACGTAATAATGGCCGTCATCGCCCCGTGGACAGAACCATTCCTCGCCTACCTTACTAGGCAGGAACTCCCCGAGGACCAAAATGAGGCACTCTGCATAGTGCGGCGATCCAAAGCCTACAGAGTCCACGAGGGAGAGCTTTATAAGAAAAGCACTACCGGAGTCCTTCAAAGGTGCATCTCCGAAGAAGAGGGGCGGAACCTCCTGGCTGAAATTCATGCCGGACTCGGTGGTCATCACGCTGCAGCCCAGTCCCTTGTAAGTAAGGCATTCCGTACAGGCTTTTATTGGCCGACGGCCCGGGCAGACGCTCAGGACTTAGTCCAACGATGCACCGGTTTTCAGCTCTTCGCAAACCAAAGCCATATGCCGCCCACCGCCCTCCAAAATATCCCCATTACTTGGCCCTTCGCGGTCTGGGGGCTTGACATGGTTGGACCCCTTAAAGGCGGAACCAACAAGCAAAAATACTTACTGGTCATGGTGGATAAGTTCACCAAATGGATAGAAGCCAAGCCTGTTAAGACGGCCGAATCCGGACCGGTGATAGACTTTATATCCGGGGTTGTACACCGTTACGGCGTCCCTCATAGCATCATCACTGATAAGGGCACGAACTTCACAGCCGACGAGGTAAAACTCTGGTGCAAAAACATGGGCATCAAGCTCGATTATGCTTCCGTCTATCACCCACAAACTAACGGCCAGGTCGAACGTGCAAATGGTCTTATCATGAGCAGCATCAAACCCAGATTAGTGCGGTCCCTCAAGGAATCTAACACGCATTGGGTAGAGGAGCCCGACTCCGTACTCCGGGGGCTGCGGACCACGCCGAATCGCACCACCGGATACACACCATTCTTTATGGTGTACAGCGCAGAGGCAGTTTTGCCTTGCGACATAATTCATGACTCACCTCGAGTGCACATGTACGAAGAAAGAGAAGCCGAGCACGATCGGCAGGACAACTTGGACGCATTGGAGGAGGAGCGTGACGTGGCAAAAGCCCGTTCCGCATTCTATCAACAACAGGCTCGAAGATACCAAAGCAGAGAAGTACGAGCCAAAAATTACAACGTTGGCGAATTAGTTCTACGACTACCGGACAAGAAAAAGGACAAACTCAAGCCCAAGTGGGAAGGTCCCTTCATAATTGACCAAGTCCTGACTGGTGGAGCGTACCGCCTGCGGGATGCATCGGATAACCGAATCGAGCCAAACCCATGGAACGCAGCCCGTCTCCGAAGATTCTATGCCTAGCGCCGGACTCTGTGTTCGTCTCCTTCCTCTGTCCATTTTTTATATATTTTCTGTCTTACATTTCTCTTCTTCTCTTTCTCTCTCTTATAGCCTCTAAAGGCTCATACAGTGACGCGCTATCCGCGCTCATTAAACCTGGGGGCTTCTTTAAACAGAAGCTTATTCATACGGGCTTCATGCCCAACACATGTGTCACACTTCCGCATGTACCTTTTATTCACCATTATATGCATCGATATGACTTAAGTTTTGGCCAAGCTGGGTTGCCTGGCTCCTGTGCTTACCCCTATGTTCCCGATTGTTCGGCTAGGTGGTAAAGGGAGCACCTCTGCGATTGTTACTGCCTGGTCAGCCGGACGTGTACCTCAGACTGGGTGAAGCCGAAAGCTAGCGTTCTTAAGGGAATATTCGGTCGGTGAACTAAAGATGATCTTTTTTTATTTTTATCTATACGCCCCAGATGTTTTTCCTGCGTTTCTTTTCGCAACATGGACATGCACCTTAGGGCATGCCTCCCAGGGAAAGGAACCCCTAACGGAACTATTCTCCCTGGAAGATGTTTCTTACTAACCATGTAATATAACATAACTAGTCGGGCACTTGTCTGTTCAAGCCCTAATGACCCCTACGCCTGGTCTCCATGCATTCCCCGGTTCCTATATAACCGCATGGGAATTCGGACACACTCCGGACTGTCAGGTCCCGAGGCTGAAGCGAAAAGGTCGGCCATGACAAATGATCTACTCCGGCTAGAAGGCATTATAAATGTCAATTAAATTACATAGTCATTTTGACTGATTGTATTCCTCTTCAATACCATCTAATAAGTTGTCTAATTTACAGTCCTGCTGGGAATACTTTGCGGCCAACTCTACTTGGCCGTATACTAAGCTTACAGGGATCTCCTTCCCATCGGGCCCTACAGGACCGACCTCGGCCATGTGGTTGGGGTCAGCCTTTGCGTACCGCGTCTTCACCATGACCCAGTCCTCCCTAGCGCCTTGACGGCAGGCTAATATCTTCCACAATCGGAAGCGCCGCCATGCTCCCTTTAGTTTCTCCGCAAGCTCTCCAAGACCTTCGGGCATGGAGACGGATGGCCACGGGGCCTGGGCGACGCCTTGCATCGCCTGCCGAACTCGATCGAGCAGTTGCGAGAGCTCGGGAAGAAGGTCACCCATAGAACCGGGCATCTCCTCTGCAGGACGACCTATTAGCACACCTACAGACATTGCTCTGTTAGTCGACTTCCCCGCCGAACTTTCTTTCAAAGGTTCGTTTAAGCACTTACTAAATATGCCGCGCCGAAGCCGCTAATTCTCCTTAACAGAGTCTGACAGCTGGGCACGAACATCTTTCAGCTCGACGCCCAGCTTGGTGTTGGCATCTTGGAGATCGTTCTTCTCCCGCCTCACCTTTGTCAGCACCTTCTCACGAGCCTTTAGCTGGCGTAGGAGGTGTTGCCTTTCCGGATTCAATCCGGCGCCATCTGCAATTTCATTTGTTAGATTCGCACCAATGTCGTGCTTCGCAAAATACTTATCTTTCGAAAAGTATATTACCAGAGGGGGTCTCCTTGGGCTCCCCTGCCGCGGCTAGTGCGGCCTCAAGTTGGGCTTTGCACTCTTCCAGCTCCTTGGACAGTAGGGAATTCTTTTCTGTAAGAACCTGCATAACAAATGATCCTTAAATCAGTTATTCTAACTGTTTCAAGTCTCGGGGGCTACTGGTATATACATATAATTACCAGAAATTTCTTACCCGTATGTCTTTTACATACTGCTCCGTGGCTCTAGCTAGACCATTTTGAGCGGCACGGAGGTACACATCTCCCGAGTTGAAGGCATCTAACGCCCCTTGGGAGAAACAAGCGTCGCGAAGAATTGTCCGGCGACGCCTGTGGTTCATGGCACTCTCCACCTTAGAGTTGGTGGCAGACAACCCGTCCACATCCTCCGTTGGAGGAGCGTCTGGCGCGCGCCTTGCGTTCGCCTCCGCCTCCGGACCAAGCTTTGGAGCCTGGCTGGTGGAGGCGCGATTGGCAGCCTCTCCGAATATAGTCCGACGAGGTCTCTTTGTCCTGACAAGAGCGCGAGTGTCAATATGCCTCGAAGGTATAACACCTGGGATAAGGGGGCACGCCATACCTTTGCGCTGACGCCTCGGTCCGGGCTGCACTTCTTTTCTGCCCGCGGGGCCCTACGGCCCCTCGTTGGCTTGTCGCTGCAGGTTCGGCCTTCCGCCTTAAAAACCTCCCCTGCAAAGTTCGGTTGCAATCAGGAAACTGATAACACGAGTGGGCGGACACCTATTCGGGGTACTGGGACTTTGATCTCAGGTACCTGGGGGGTCAGGATTAGCCCTGGGTAATCGGCCGTAATGGCCACCAAGGCGTTGTCCTTACTCAATTGATGGAACACTCCATCAATCAGCTCCACAGATATGTCCGGATCCTCTTGAGAGGCCGGGTCGAGGGACCATCCTGGGTCCTCGGGTTGTGGAGGAGGGCTACTTATTTCCTTAACAGCCCGGCGCAGTTCTTGCGTTGAAGTCGTCAGACTGAATATTTAACAATGGGAATACAAAACGGATGGACAAGTAAATACGACCGCTTACCCAGCTTGGGGGATTGTGCATGGAGAATCCACCCTGAGGGTTAACACGGAGAAATTCCTCCTCTTCTCCCTTATACAAAGTAGACAAGATCTTTAGTAGAGCGGCAACTGAATGCGGCCCCTTACGGCCGTAGCGGGTGGCGTCGTCCTCCCCGTTGAAGTCCCACATGGGGTGGCTTCTATACTGAAGCGGCTGCACCCCCCACATAGTGCATTCGGCCATAACCCCGATCATGGTTAGTCCGGAATGGGCTAACAATCTTATTCGGCCCATCAGGTAAATGATGTCCCTGTCACCTCCCCTCTGAGGGCTCCGTGGGCGCCAGCTTAGGCGCTTCTTTAAGGGAGCACTGTTGAATTCAGGGAGGCCGACCCAGACAGGATCCGACAGTGGGACGTCTTCTATATAAAACCATTCCGAGGGCCAGTCTTCGGACGCCTTCTTTGGGGTTCCGGATAGATATCCAGTCCCGGCGATGCGCCACACTTCGGCTCCGCCCACTTGATACATTGACCCTTCTTGGAACGAGGCACGAGGCAAAATAGCTCCTTCCACAGTCCGAAATGAGCTTCAACACCCAAGAACAGCTCGCAGAGGGCTACAAAGCCCGTGATATGCAATACTGAGGCAGGCGTGAGATTATGTAGCTGGAGGCCGTAGAACTCTAGCAACCCCCAGAGAAATGGATGGATTGGAAATCCGAGCCCCCTTATTAAGTAAGGGATGAGGCACACCCGCTCTCCTTTGGAGGGATTAGGGGCATTCTCTGCTTGCTCTCCGCTGTTGTAGACAGCAAGACTGGCTTGAACCGGGACCATATAGGCCGGGGGAAGAAATCCCTTGGTCTAGAGTGTCACTAGCTCGCTATGCGGGATGGAACATCTCTCCCAATATCCAGGCTTAGGGCTGGAAGGGCGAGGGGAGGAGTTGCGATGGCTGGCCATGGTGGAATGGACCTTTGTTGGATGCGCTCTGATGAACACTCGCGGAGGGGAGAAGGTGTGGATTGGATCTAAATCCTCATCCCCTTAAATAGGGCAGCTCATTTACGCGGCTAGGGGTGTGAATGTAAAAACACTCAGACTTTTCATATTCGTTTGACACGTGGGAAGCGGCCATTATTGGGTGTAGAAGCCAAGGAGCGCAACATCTACAAGAAACCGGACTTTATTCAACAGGTACACGGAATTTGGAGGAGAACCCGCCTTGCAATGCCGAAGACAATCTGCACGCCGGACTCATCGTCATTGAAGCCTGGTTCGGGGGCTACTGAGGGAGTCCTGGATTAGGGGGTGTCCGGACAGCCGGACTATATCCTTTGGCCGGACTGTTGGACTGTGAAGATACAAGATTGAAGACTCCGTCCCATGTACGGAAGGGACTTTCCTTGGTGTGGAAGGCAAGCTTGGCGATACGGATATGAAGATCTCCTACCATTGTAACCGACTTTGTGTAACCCTAACCCTCTCCGGTGTCTATATAAACCGGAGGGTTTTAGTCCGTAGGACAATGTACACATCAACAATCATACCATAGGCTAGCTTCTAGGGTTTAGCCTCTTCGATCTCGTGGTAGATCTACTCTTGTACTACCCATATCATCAATATTAATAAAGCAGGACGTAGGGTTTTACCTCCATCGAGAGGGCCCGAACCTGGGTAAAACTTCGTGTCCCTTGCCTCATGTTACCATCCGGCCTAGACACACAGTTTGGGACCCCCTACCCGAGATCCGTCGGTTTTGACACCGACACGGGGGGTCCAGCCACTCCAATACAGAGGGCTGCCCATGTGGCATTATAACGGGGAGGATGACACCTCACGCTATGGTCGGAAGGGCCCGAAGACCCCCGCCGCCCTGGCCAAGATACTGGCCGAGCTGTATAAAGGGGAGAAAGAGGAGTTCACCCGTCTCCAACATCGAGACGGATTTTCCATGTATAATCCTCCCAGCTGGGTAAGCTTCAGCTCCACTATTTTACTCCTGTCCCTGAATCATTCTTGACAGGCAGTATCTTATCTGCTTATAACAGGAATGGCGAAAGGCTGTCGAGGGGATCCATGACCCTGCCCCTCAGCCGGAGAATCACAACCGAGATCTTGACCCCGGATATGAGGAAGATCCGGACATATTTGTGGAGCTCGAGGACGGAATATTCTATTAGATGAGCTACGAAGGTACATATGTACCCATCATCGCCGATTACCCCGGCCTCCTTCCTGCTTCACATGTAAGTAATCCGGAGATACCTTGTCCAAGAGAGTTTTCTCATTCCTCCTTACCCACCGCACTGTCCTGTGCTCAAAAGGGGAGGCGCTCGGCGCGCCATGCTGCCCCGGGGGTATCTCCGAAGAGAGCGTCCCCCACACCAGGCAAGCCTTAGAAGAGGAAGGCAAACGAAGATACGACCAAGCCTTCATCAAAGAGGTATGAATTTGCAAATATGCACCTTGGCAGTCACATCCAACTGTGACCTTTCCGTTTATCCTGTATCAGGAAAAAGGTGTGCCGGACTATATCCGGGGGTCCGGCTGGCCATACTTCCCGCAGCCAGGATCCAGATCCTACCGTGAAAACGGGGCTGATGCAGGGCGACGCTGAACTGTCCTCCAGCCGAGGATTCGGATGACGTATCCGTCACCAACTCGGTAGTGGAGAGCGCCATGAATCATCGGCGCCGCAGGGCCGTTTTACAATACCTTGTATTTTCAGAAGAGGCATTTAACACCTTCAGCTAGGCTGATGCATATATCCGAGCTGCTCGAGATGGGCTTAACAGAGCCACAAAGCAGCATTTAAAAGGTGTGCACGTAAGTTTACTTTGTCTGACTATGATAACCATATGCCAGTAGCCCCCGAGACTTAAAGTAGTTGGGACAACTGATTTGAGGATCACTACAAGACCAGGTTTTGTCGAAGAAGAATGACGTGTTAGCCCAAGAGCTAGAAAAGTGTCGGACGCAGTTGAATGCAGTGACTGCCGAACTGGAAAAATCCAAAGCGGCGTCTTCAGGTGATATTTCCCTCCATCGAGAAAAAGTTATTGCATAGCGACCGTGTTAACACTGCGGCTTTATCTCATAACAGGATCATCTGATCAATTGGAGGAAAAAGAGTCGAAAAGACTGCATGCCGCAGGCGAGCGGGTTTTGACCCGTGTCAGACAGGAGAAAAACAAACTCCAAGATGCAAACACCCAGCTGGGCGGAGAGCTGAAGGATGTGCGGGCCCAGCTAGCCGACTCCATGAAGGAGAACAAAAAACTGCGAGGCAGCATATTCAGTATGTGGCCATATTTACCTTATAACAGTTTGGAACTAAAAGTAGCTGATATAGCTGTGACTGCAGGTATATTGACGGGCCGTCCCAAAGAGGAGGTGTCCGGATCATCAAGTGATCTTCTGCAAGGGCTGTCGCAGTTGCATGAGCAAGCTCGGCTGGCAATGCGGAGTGTAGCCAAGGCCTTATGGCCATCCGAATCCCCTCCAAGGAGTATGGAGAATCTTGTAGAGCTGTTCAAGGGAGCGCGGCGGCGTATCCGACTATGGAAGATATCGGCCTGCCGAGAGGGTGCGCGAGAGGCCTGGGCCATGGTAAAAACACGATATACCAAGCTGGATCCGAATCACATGGCCCGGGTCGGACCACTAGGGTCAAATGGGGAAGAAATTCCCATTAGTTTAGTATATGGCCAAGTAGAGGTGGCTGCTAGATACTCCCAACGGGATTGTAAATTAGACCGCCTGTTGGACGGTATAGAGGAGGAAGTTTTTGAGTCCTAAGTGACTATGTACTTTCCTTCTAGCTGGATAATAAAAACAATTGTCATGGCCGACCTTTTCGCTTCGACATCTGGACCCGAAGGTGCGGAGTGCTTCCGAATACCCTAACGGCAGAATATACCGGGGTATGCATGGGAACCAGGCGTAGGGGTCATAGTTTCTTGAACAGACAATGTGTATCCGGGTAGTTATGTTATATTACATTATGTAAGAAACATCTTCCAGAGAGAATAGTTCCGTTAAGGGTTACTTTCCCTGGGTGTGCATGCGTTTAATGTGCATGTCCAAACTGTGATTGAAAAAATCGCAGAGTAAGTAACTTCTGGGGTTTCACAATGAGTGAATGTGGAAACATCTTTAACTCGCCGACCGAATATTCCCTTAAGAACGCTAGCTTTCGGCTTCACCCAGTCTGAGGTACATATCCGGATGACCCGGCAGTAACAATCGCAGAGGTGCTCCCTTTATGCCCTAGCCGAACTAACGGGAACGTAGGGCATAAGCATAGGAGCCAGGCAACCCAGCTTGGCCAAAACTTAAGTCATATCGATGCATATAGTGGCGAAGAAAAGGTACATATGGAAAAACGCATATGTGCTGAGCTTGATGCTCAAAGGATAATAGCAAGCTTCTGTACGAGAAGCCCCCATGTATAATGAACATATATATGTGGAGATGTACGCATCAGGGGAGGACGGTCTAGCCATACTAAAGCCGTAGGGCTAAAGAGCAGAACGAAAAAAAGATAAAAACGAAAAGAGAGAGAAAAAATAACGTTAATAACAGGAGGAAGGAGATGAACACAGAGTTCGGCACTAGGCATGAAATCGTTGGAGTCTGGCCGCGTTCCAGGGGTTCGGCTCCAGGTGATTGTCTAATGCATCACGCAGGCGGTACGCTCCTCCGGTGAGAACTTCGTCAATGTTGAAGGGACCCTCCCACTTGGGCTTGAGTTTGTCCTTTTTCTTCTCCGGCAGGCGTAGAACGAGTTCACCAACGTTATAAGTCATGGCCCGCAGTTCTCTGCTTTGATACATGCGAGCCTGCTATTGATAAAATGCGGAACGGGCTTTTGCGACGTTGCGCTCCTCCTCCAGGGCATCTAAGCCGTCCTGCCGATCAAGCTCGGCTTCTCTCTCTTCGTACATGCGCACTGGAGGTGAGTCATGAATAATATTGGAGGGTAACACTGCTTCTGCACCATACACCATGAAGAAAGGTGTATATCTAGTAGTGCGGTTGGGCGTGGTCCGCAGTCCCCCAGAGTATGGAGTCAAGTTCCTCCACCCAGTGCTTGTCTGATTTTTTCAAAGACCGCACTAGTCTAGGTTTGATGCCGCTCATAATAAGACCATTAGCCCGTTCGACTTGACCGTTTGTCTGCGAGTGATAGACAGAGGTGTAATCGAGCTTAATGCCCAGATTAGCACACCAGGTTTTCACTTCATCGGCTGTGAAATTAGAGCCATTATCGGTGATTATGCTGTGTGGGACACCATAACGGTGTACCACGCCGGATATGAAATCTATTACCGGCCCCGCTTCGGACATTTTGACTGGTTTGGCCTCTATCCACTTGGTGAATTTATCCACCATGACCAGCAGATACTTTCTCTTATGGCTTCCTCCTTTAAGGGGTCCGACCATATCGAGTCCCCAGACCGCAAAAGGCCAAGTCATGGGGATTGTTTGTAAGGCAGTGGGGGGCATATGGCTTTGGTTGGCGAAGAGTTGGAATCCAACGCAACGTCGGACAAGGTCCTGTGCGTTTGCTCGGGCCGTCAGCCAATAGAACCATGTACGGAAGGCCTTGCTAACAAGGGCCCGCGCTGCGGCGTGGTGCCCGCCGAGACTGGCATGAATCTCAGCCAGGAGCTGCCGCCTCTCCTCCTCGGAGATACATCTTTGAAGGACTCTGGTAGCACTTTTCTTATAGATTTCTCCGTTATGAACCTTGTAGGCCTTCGAACGCCGGACAATGCGGCGGGCCTCATTCTAGTCCTCAGGAAGCTCCTTCCTGTTAAGGTAGGCCAGGAAGGGCTCGGTCCATGGGGCAATGACTGCCATGATGAGATGTGCCAACGGTGTTATTTTGGTGGCTGAGCCTCCGATGATATCGGTGGGTTCAGAATCTGGGGTTGTGTTCGGATCCGGACTAATATTGCCGCTTTCCCCCTGCCACACCACGGATGGCTTAAAAAGCCTTTCTAGAAAGATATTAGGTGGGACGGGGTTGCGCTTGGCGCTGATACGAGCAAGGACGTCTGCCGCTTGATTACTTTCTCGAGCCACGTGATGGAACTCGAGCCCCTCGAACCGAGCCGACATTTTTAGGACGACATTACGATAAGCTGCCATCTTGGGATCTATAGCATCGAAGTCTCTATTTATTTGAGATATTGCGAGATTTGAGTCCCCGCGCACTTCCAGGCGCTGTATGCCCATGGAGATAGCCATCCGGAGACCGTGCAATAAGGCCTCGTATTCGGCTGCGTTGTTGGAGTCTGTGTATAGTATTTGGAGTATGTACTGAACGACATCTCCAATGGGGGACGTTAAAACAACGCCCGCTCCTAGCCCTGCCAGCATTTTGGAGCCATCGAAATACATAACCCAATTGGAATATGTGTCGTACTCTTTAGGGAGTTTGACCTCTGTCCATTCGGCGACGAAGTCAGCCAGTACTTGGGATTTAATAGCTCGACGTGGTTTGTATGTAATATCGAATGGAAGGAGCTCAATGGCCCATTTGGCAATCCGGCCCGTGGCATCGCGGTTGTTTATACTGTCATTGAGTGGTACTTCAGAAGTCACCGTGATCGAACACTCCTGAAAGTAGTGACGGAGCTTCCGGGATGCCATGAAGACCGCGTATGCTATCTTTTGATAATGGGGGTACTGGGATTTGCATGGTGTAAGGACAGTGGATACATAGTATACTGGCTTCTAAAGCGGGAATTTGTGTCCGTCATGTTCTCGTTCAACGACGAGCACGGCGCTCACCACCTGATGTGTTACCGATATGTATAATAACATCGGTTCATCGACGTTTGGCGCGACCAGGATTGGGTTGATCGCAAGAAGGGTTTTTATTTCCTCCAGTCCGACTGTTACCGCGTCCGTCCACTCGAAGTGATCGGTTCTCCGTAGAAGGCGATAGAGTGGCAGTGCCTTTTCTCCCAATCTGGAGATAAAGCAGCTTAGAGCTGCCACGCAACCCGCGAGCTTTTGGACTTGTTTAAGGTCTGTTGGTGTAGCCAATTGTGACAGAGCTTGGATTTTGGCTTGATTTGCTTCAATTCCTCTGTTGGAAACGATGAAGCCCAGCAGTTTTCCAGCGGGGACACCGAAAACGCACTTTTCCGGATTGAGCTTAATGTCATACACGCGGAGGTTATCAAATGTGAGACATAAATCATCTATTAGTGTTTCGGCGCGCCTAGTTTTGATGCCGACGTCGTCCACATAAGCTTCAACTATCTTGTCGATCTGTTTCTCCAGGCATGTTTGAATCATGTGTTGGTATGTGGCGCCGGCGTTCTTGAGCCCAAAGGGCATGGTGTTGAAGCAGAATGGCCCATATGGGGTAATGAATGTTGTTGCAGCTTGATCGGACTCCTTCATTTTGATTTGATGGTATCCGGAATATGCATCAAGGAAGCATAGTGAGTCGTGTCCTGCGGTAGCATCGATGATTTGGTCAATGCGGGGGAGGGGAAGGGATCCTTAGGGCAAGCCTTATTGAGATCTTTAAAATCGACGCACAACCGCCATGATTTGTCCTTCTTTGGTACCATCACCAGGTTTGCTAGCCAATCCGGATGTTTTATTTCTCTAATGAATCCAGCCTCAATTAGCTTGGCCAGCTCCTCCCCCATAGCTTGGCATTTGGGCTCGGAAAAGCGCTGCAATGCTTGTTTGATTGGTTTGTATCCCGTTAAGATATTAAGGCTATGTTCGGCCAGCTCACGTGGGATTCCAGGCATGTCAGAAGGGTGCCAGGCGAATATATCCCAGTTTCGCGAAGGAAATCCCTTAGTGCGGCGTTGACCGTTGGGTCTAGTTGTGCTCCAATAGATGTTGTCTTCTTGGGGTCCATTGGGTGGACCTGGAATTTGACTATTTCTTCTGCCGGTTTGAAGGAGGTGGATTTGGGTCATTTGTCTAAGATCACATTGTCCCTATCTACCGTGGAGTGCAACGCGGTTAATTCTTCGGTCGTGAGGGCTTCAGATAATGCCTCGAGGGCCAGGGATGCGGTTTTGTTTTCAGCCCGGAGTGCTATCTCCGGATCACTGACAAGAGTGATTATGCCATTTGGTCCAGGCATCCCGCCCCAACAGGGCGTGGTATCCGCTACTGAAAGGAGCCACTTGGAAGGTGATTTCTTCAGACAGATAATTCTTCAGTGTGCCAAATACCACGTCAAGTGTGATTTTTCCCGCACACCGCGCCTCCCGACCGGGAATGATTCCTCGGAAGGTCGTGCTGCTTTGCTTGATGCGGCTCCTGTCTATTTCCATTTTGTGGAGTGTATCCTCATAGATGAGGTTTAGTCCGCTGCCACCATCCATGAGGACCTTGATGAGTCGAAAGCCGTCCACGATGGGACTAAGGACTAAAGCGGCTGGTGCTCGGACTGCCCAGTATTTTGGTTCATCGCCGGCATCAAAGGTTATAGCCGTGTCATTTCAAGGGTTTACTGTGGTGATTTGACACACTTCGGAGAGGCCGCGAAGTGCCCTTTTGTGCTTATTGTTTGAAGCGAATGTCTCAAAGACCGTCAGTACTCTAGGGTCGTCGTCTTCTGGAGGGTGTTGCTTTGGGGTGTTATTGGTAAGGATGCCCTCGCCACTTTTGGCTACCTGCCGGAGTATCCAACATGCTCTAAGGTTGTGGGTTGGTATGGTATCCGGTGTTGTGTGTATTTTGCATGGGCCATCGAGCCATCCCTCCAGAACGGTTCCGCGCCACGTAATGGGTTTGTATTTCTTGGCTATTGGACTGGGAGCGTCAATGTGATGCGCCCTTTTCGCCTGGACCAGTGGTTGAGTTAGGACCGATGGCTCCCAACAAGCTGCCTGATCCCTCCAGGTGCTTTCCATTGCACTGTACTTCTGTGCGATAGTTGCCAAGTCAGCGAAGTGTAGTATGCGGTGGCGATTAATGGTGTTGAGGATTCCATCGTTCGTGCAATTGTTGCGGAACGCTGATATCGCGGCCTCGCCGTGGCAATCTTTAACCTTGAGAAGGAGGAATCTGGCCCAGAAGTGGTGGACCGTTTCCTGAGACTGTTGTTGTATGCTCGTGAGAGCGCTTATGTCTGGGTGGGTGGGTGGAATTGGATTTGGACCCAAACCCGGTCGATGATCCGGAGTTTGAAGTTTTTCCCGACTTAACAGTCTGGGCTCCGGAGTATCTTCTGGTTGCCTTTGCCTGTCATCCAATTCTATGTTCGGAAGGCCGGTCATCTCCTTTTGCGGATGGGTATCCGACTCTGTAGGCCCGGCAATCCGGACGTAGTCCGTCTTCAGTATAGAGTAAGAGTCGCCGTCTTGCTCCTCGACTACCGCTATCTGGTGGGTGATTGGTGGATATTTGATTTCTCTTTGGTCGGGTTTAACCCCGATCCGATCGTAATCTGTGGCGATTCCTAGGGCGGCGATACGATCAAGGAGCTCATTTAAAGACGAAAACTCTGCCGGATCCATCTGCTCGGAGTGTTTGGGATCGATATGAAGAGGATTTTCGATGGCCCGAGAGGTCATCATCGGCTTAACGGCCGAGCGAGCGGCCATGGTAAAGCTGCCCAACCGGAGGGTTTGGCCTGGGGCCAATTCTCCTCTGATAGTAATATTGTCTTTAAGGACGAGGCGAGTCATCGATCCTGTCGTCGACGGCACAGTGGAACTCTCAATGAAAGCACCAATGTCGGTGTCAAAACCGGCGGATCTCGGGTAGGGGGTCCCGAACTGTGCGTCTAAGGTCGATGGTAATAGGAGATAGGGGGCACGATGTTTACCCAGGTTTGGGCCCTCCCTATGGAGGTAATACCCTACGTCCTGCTTGATTGATATTGATGAATACGAGTATTACAAGAGTGGATCTACCTCAAGATCGTAATGGCTAAACCCTAGAGGTCTAGCTTTGTATGGCTATGGTAATGAGTCTCTCCCCTCCGGACTAAGTCCTCCGGTATATATAGACACCGGGAGGATCTAGGGTTACACAAGGTCGGTTACAAAGAAAGGAATCTACATATTTGGTCGCCAAACTTGCCTTCCACGCCAAGGAGAGTCCCATCCAGACACGGGTGCAATCTTCGGTCTTCGTGTCTTCACAGCCCATCAGTCCGGCCCATGGCTAACAGGCCGGACGCCCGAGGACCCCTTAGTCCAGGACTCCCTCAGCCATCGCCAGGAGGGACAAGCGCTGACGGACCACCCCGAGGACGCGCCGGAGCGCCACCCAGCGGCCACCAGGGCCAGGCGCCCCGGATCGTGGCTCAAGGCGCGAGGCATCCAGGCGATGGCTCCATCGGGGCGACCGAAGACGCCTACGTCCCCCGCATGATGAACCTGGAGTACACGCCAGGAGAAGGCCCCAACTCGTTTCCCGAGCCAGGATGGGAAGGCAGAGCGCTCGAGACCGGGGCCTTCCATGAGTTGCCCGGAGGCTTCGCCGACCCCTTCAGCGATGACGACGGTGGGGTACAGCCAATATCTCGGGAACAAGTTTACGCTAACCATGGGCTGCAGGTGAACCAGACCACAGCAGCAGTCGGAGACCCCAGGGCGGTGGCTTCGCCCCTAATGGGAGCAGTGCAATGGGGGCTGCGCGGGAGGGGCCTGGAGCCAGGGCCTCCCCCGCGCCGCACGGAGCAAGGCGCTGTACAGAGGTAGGTCCTCTATCGGGGGAGGCGCCGACGAGCCCTTCCCCCGGCAGAGGGCCCGTGGTCTCCGAGGGTGCCGCTAGCGTCCCCTTTGCCCCTTGGCCTCGTCCTAGTTTCCGGATGCCCCAATGATGGTCGGGGGTGGCGCAGGGCGGGGCCCTCGTCTGGCGATATGAAGCAAGGCTCACGCGTGTGAAGGTCTCCGCTCGTGACACTCTCACATAATAATGAGTGGGGCTGTACACGCCCTGGAGTCTCCGGAGTGCCACCCTCGGGCCTCGGGGCTCCCGCCCACATCCTAGTGGAAGCACCATGCTCCGCGCTAGCCGTCGACACTGTCCCCCAATGACTATGCTCACAACCAGTGAAAGCAGTTAGCTCCGCGTTGGTGGGAAGACAAAAAGACTAGCTAGGTGCCGGACGCGGCCATTTGCTTTCCTCCCCTTTTCTGTAACTCGATTCACTTCCCTTTCAGATTGAACTTGAAGTCTTTTTTGTTGCCAAGAGTGGGGGGAGTTTTTCTTTGGTCTCTGCTGGTTTTATCGCATTTTGGTTGTGTGCCCTGTTTTTAAGGCTCGTACCCCCGCCCCTCCGGCTCGGGGGCTGGTCGTCCGACCGCACCAGGCATGTCTGGATGACCTCGGCAAGACCCCCTCGGGGCAAGGGAGTACGAATCGCAAGATTGCCGCGTACGCATCCTGCCACGGTTTGTAGGACGCTCCTGGCGTGGCACTCTTGGACAAGGCCGCATGCCCCTCAGGAGGCCCAGAGCCCGCGAGCTCCTAAGGGTTTTCCTCAGGAGAAAGGCACACCAACAACCCCATGACCCGCTCAAGGCTAGCTAGTATCAAGATAAGTCACAGCGACAACCCTGCTCAAGGGCTCGCAAGGTCGTGAGAGCGCGTTTCAGGTTCGAATTTAAAATAAGAAGAACAGAACATCAATTTACATACACGAGGCCCCCCTCCAAAATGCTCTCATGCCCTGCGGGGCCGTGTCCAAAACTCTGCGTGCAGGTTCAAGCAAGGGAATACGGGCTCAATTGGACATGCTGCTCGCAGCATCGTCCTGGTCGCTCTCATACACACTGCTGGCACTATCACTAACGTCGTCTTCGCCATCGTCGACCGCACTGTCTTCATCATCCACGACTACCACCGCGTCATCCTCGGTGGTGAATGCCCTGACCAGGGCATCCACGTGATTGTCCACCCAGTGCGATAGGTTGTCCCAAATGGCCCTAGGCACCGGGGCAATGGCGGCGTCAGAGTCAAAGTGTGGGTCGAGGTTTTGGAGATGGCTGAAGACGTGTGAGAACGCATGCCCAAGGAGGCCTCGGCTCCTCTCCTCAATAAGCTTGCGAGCCCTTGCAACCCGGTCCTCCAGGCGCGTCACAACTTCGGTAAAGAAGTGGAGGTGGCTAGCGTAGTCTTCCATGTGGGGATGAGGGACACTCTCCTCGAAGATGACGCCCAGTGCTCGGTTGGCCCTCACTCTGAGGGTCTGGAGCATGTGGGCATGTTCGCGCTGCAGCATCTGCCGACGACACACCTCCTCCCTGTTCTGCTGCGCGAGGGACGTGGCTTCATCAATCTGCCGCTGAAGCGAGAGCAGATCTGCACGCGCGAAGGTCAAGGCAACCTGGGCAAAGGTCTGGGCCGCTGCAGCGGTCCTCTTGCGCCGCTCCGCTTCGTCCAGCCTCGACCTGAGGACGGTGGTCCCGCCCTCAGCTTCGGCCTCCTAGAACTTCGACTTCATGTTGTACTCGTTGGCAAGATCTGCACGAGCCTTCGCTACCCTCCGGTCGACCTCCTCCTCAATTTTGGTTTCGCATGCGGTGGCGGCATCTTCGGCCATGGCCACATGGCGCTCCCTCGTCTCTAGCCGCTCTTGTTCCAGGCTGCGCTCCAAGGCCTCCAGCGCCAGTGCCTCCTCACGCTTCAGAATCTCCTTCTCTTTGGAAGGTGCTCCCCTCATCGATGCCAAAACGGTCCTACATGCCTTGATCTACTGCTCCAGGGAAGCATTCAAGGCCAGGAGCTCGTGCTCCTGCTTCTCGGCGCTCTCGCGATGGTGGTCGGCCTCCTTCGCCTCCTCCAAGGCCCGAGTGCGGGCCTCATGGGAGGCTGCGAGGACCACTATGGCCTTTGCCTTGTCACGCTCGTGCTGAAGCTGCCCAAGGTTGATGGCGACCTTCAATTGGTGCCACTCATGAGCCAGGAGGAGGTCCTCCGTCTCAAGGCAAGCATCAACCGCCACGAGCTCTCCTCCAAGGTGGCTCAGTGCACCCATTACCTCCTGCAAGAGCTCATGGCGTATGACACCGCGTCCGCACGCAAGCTCCAGTGCGTGGCCAAGTCCATCCTCCGCGCGAAGGGTTGCTGGGGAAGCGCAAGCTGGCCCACTTGCCCCTGGTAGGGAGATCGAGGCTGGTGCCTTCTCTGCCACCTTGCGGGCTTTGGCAAAGGTGCTAGGTGACGCGGCCTCACCACCTGAAGATGAGGCCTGCGCTGGGGTCGCCCAGCCGCTGGTAATGACCAACGGAGGAGTCCTTGGCACGCCAGCTACGCCCCAGGTAGGGGTGCGAAGAAGTGACGCCAGGAAAGCCAGATCAAGGCCCAAGGTCGAAGAGTCCGCCTCCGGAACGGGCCCTGGGCCCCGCGCAGCGGTCCGGCAAGCAGAGCTCAGGATCAATGGTGAGCCAGTGGCCGGTGAGGGCCGCCCCTCAGGAGATCTCGCCGCTCCAACCGAGGGGATCCTGAAGAGTCTTGGTCAGAAAAGGATGCAACACTCAGAAAATCACGCAGATGAGGTACTTACTCGTCTTTGGCAATGTATTTCCTCTGTTTCAACGGCTGGTAGGTGCCACCATTGCAGCTTGGAAGCACATTCCTCTTGCGGAGTGCTTCGAAATTCAGGCGGAGCTGGCCGAAGCCCTGGGCGCAATCGCCGTCGCCTGGGGCAGTTGGCGGGGCTCTTGAGGGGACGACCTCGGGAGCGTTAGGCTGCGTCGACCCCTCAGTCTCCGCCTCAGGACAGCTCGCCTGACCCTCGGAGGCTTCCAACCCAGGAGCCTCAGACCGCGCTGGCCCCATGGACACTGCCTCGGGATAGCTCAGCCGAGCCTGAGGAGCCGCCACCTCGGGGGCCACCACCGACATCGCTTCCTCGGCGGCCACTTCGCTGGTGTTCGACGGTGCTCGCCCCCTGCACCAGCTTCCGGGTGTGCGTGGAGGTGACAACACATAGGGGGAACACAAGGACGGAGCTTTCGCGGGGCCCTTCAAGGCTAACCGGGCACAGTCCCCATTCGTCGAAGGGGGGCATCTGCCTCATGAACTCCACCTTATTCGAGCAGCAGTACAAGAGGCAGCCTCCTCCGGCAGATTGGTTGGCGCTGGCTCGCCCGTCAGGAGCTCAAGTACTGTACGCCGCGCCTCGGAAGGAAGAGCAGACGCATGAAGCCTCATGGGGTCCCCGCAGCCGGAGAAGGCCCACATCGGCCGAGAATGACGCTGAAGCAGAGCAATGCGGCACCGGACTAATTCCTTCACCACCATGGGCAGCGTCACCCCAAGATCCTTCAACCTGGTCAGCTGGCACCAAACATGGGCGAGCCGCTGGTCGACGAGCCTCGCATGCCCCCAGCCAGAGCTTGGGGCGGCCGGTGCCCGTGGGAGCAAGAGAAGGGGGAAGAGCATGCCGGCGTCCACAAACACCCATCGTTTCCGGAACCCGCTTACAACCGGTGAGAGCTCGAAATCAATTCCCGAGCCGGCCGTCGCCGCCATGGCCTGAAAGGTCACGCACCCCAAGCACTGGCGGTCATCGGTCAGATGAAGAGAGAAGAAATGGCGAAGCAAGGCCACGGAAGGGGCGATGCCCACCATGGCCTTGCAGACGAAGGCGAAGATAGCAAGGAGTATGATAGATTGGGGATCTAGATGCAGCACATGGATTTGGTAATGCGAGAGCACAACATTGAAGAATGCAGAGAAAGGGGGAATCAGGCCCGCCCTAAGGGCATAAAGATGAATGGGGATCTTAGTGGCTGTCATATCAATAGCGGCTTGGGAGCCAGGCCAAGCCACCGTCACCCCACTCATTGGAATTTGAGGCGAGCGCTGGCCGAACCTTGTCCAGCGCTTCCTGGTTGACCACCACTAACCGCTCGATGGCAGGCTCGAAGGCCGGCGAAGGCTCAGCCGGAGTGCGGCCCATCGTCTTCTTCTTCCATGCAGACTTCGGCACCATGGCGACAAGGAGGAGCAGAGAAGGTGGAGGGGCTGAGGAAGCTCACGGGAGGCAATGAAGATGGAGCTGAGCCGATGATGGCGGCTGTCAAGCCGGGCGAATATCAAGGCTGCATGGGGAATTGGGGGCGCCCACGTCCCATCGATCGCCACGCGTCGACCGAGGTCGCAGGCTGTTGGGCCCCGCGATGTTCCGCACTTGCCCCTTGGCTTCGCCTTGAAGCCAAGTTCAAGCGCGCCTTTGGTCTGGGGGCTACTGTCGGTGTTCTGGGACCGAGGGTGCCCAGACTTGCCCGCGTGCGGCCCGCAAACATGGCTCTGTCAGCGGCCCGGTACGGCCCAGCTGTAGCAGCAGCATCAACACAAGACCCTCGCGAGGGGCCAAGCCTCGCAAGGAAGACGACACCAAGATCCCATGGGGGCATCCTCACTAGGCAGGCTCTCGAGGAGCGGAGATATCTATGCAAGGGGCACCTCGCGAGGTTCGCGTGACGTGAGCCATGAAGACCAAGGCCAGGCGGGCGCCAGCAGGCGCAGTGTATAGCTTTCCTCTTTGGTGCTAAGGAGGCAAGCGCAGGCATGGGGTCCCGAGGCATCAGGCAAAGGTTTCCATATCGGTGCAACAAGACCAAGACCAGCAGGACGGAAGGATAGAGGTCATCGCGGAGCCCACAACAGCGTCACCACCAGAGCCTTTGGCAGGCGAAGACTACTTTTGTCAGGATAGCTTATACTAGTTGTCCCCCTTCAAACTTGGCCATTGCGGGATCCCTTCCCGCCTAAACATTTGGGAAGAGGACCAAGGCCGCTATAAATAGGACTTAGCCGCCACCATAGAGGGGGATCGGATCCATTCCACCCGGACGAGCTCACCAGCTCATCTAGCTCAAGAACACCTCACCTCCCGAGGCTGTTCATCCACTGTACTAGTTCATCCTCAGCCCCTCGAGGCAATCCACCCACAAACTAGAGTAGGGTATTACACCGCAAGGGTTTGCCGAAACCCGTAATCCGACAGTAGCAATCTCAGCCATGAGATGAAAAACACATCGACGTTTCACGACCGGTCTGACGAATGCCTTTTAGCAGACTTCTGTTAGGAAGTCTTTCCCAATATAAATTGTATTACTATGGTGAACTGTTACTTGATTTAGGGTCATTTAAATGCACTGCTGATATTTTTTTGTTTGTGCTACTGCACTGAAATGAACTTCTAGTGTCTGTGCTTGTGTATGTGAATGCAATGTTAGTAAATTTGCTCATATATCTGCTACTGAGTACATATAGTTTATTGTGCTTTAGGTCGAATATTTGTGGCCAATATATATTCAGTTTGAAGGATAAAAAGTGCATAAATACCAAGATGGAGTAGGGAGATATGACTTATGGTACCTTGATGTTAATAATGATGAGAAATGGCTATGGATTATTTGATAGTCTCAGATATATGAAAGAAGAGGGTTAGGGTTACAAGGAGTGGCTGTCTTGAAGAACAATATTTCAGTCGTGAGACGGTTAGGAAGTTTGAATGCACATAATCGTTGTATTTAACAGGTAGGAGGGGCAAGATTGAACGGTTAAATTATTTTCCTCCAACTAATAAAAATTCGGCAATGAAGGGAAAGAAGGCCCAAGTAACATAAATGTTGAAGATGATCCCGAAACAATTGAAAAGTGGACCCACCTATTGTGTTTGTTGTTAGTGACTCAGGTGTTGTGCACAAAACATATGATGAATGTGTTGGATCATCATATGTTCAAGGTATACAGGAAAGTGCTAACTTGATGTTTAATGCCACCAATATTAGTGCCTCCTCCAACATAGGATCATTCCATACTCGGGACACAGGAGAGTGTGCAGATGCACGTGGACACTTTGCTGCCAATTTAGACAAACGAACCAATTCGGCACAGTAACCAGTTCACATAGAGCAACCAGAACAACCAAGTAACACTCAAATAAGTGTTAATTATGCTGATTTCCAGTTTGATTCAGAAGAGTACGAGCATGCAGCTTATGAGACTCCGGTTTCTGAATAGGAGCATGTAGCTGAAGAGAAAGAGGAAGATGATGATTCAGTATCTGATGAGGAGTATGTAGCTGATGAGAACCTCTTAGAGCCAGAAGATTCATATTCTGAGGAGTATGTTGTTGATGTCTATGAAGAAGAGCACTATGTATCCAGAGCTCAAGTAGACAGGAGGAAACAGAAAATTGGGCACAAGCAAAAGAAAACAATATCTAGGATTAAGAGGAAGAGGGAGGAAACCATGAATAGTGCACATTATGAGGGTGACATGGAGCCTGAAGATATTTGGGACAATTAAGTGGAAGAAAATGGTGAATAGGAGGGATAAGAGATGCCAGTTCGTAAGCCTGCTCCAAAGAAGAGAAAGAGGCCAGGGATAACAATCAGGTCCCACTCACATGCTGGTTTTACTGTTAATGAGGGATGGTTTCCATCTTCAGAAGAAGAAGGGGATGCTTTTTTTGAATGAACCAAATTATTATATCAATGAACCTATGTCATTCATTATCCCTCTTGAAGAAGGAGCAGAGCAACGACACCACAACCTAGAGTTTGGTATGGTAGGGACATGATGCATCTAGAGCGGCAATTTATGCTTAGGTTGAGTCTTGGAGGTGTTTACCAGTTCAAAGAGGCACTTGTGAACTTACATGTGAAACAAATGAGATCATATAGGTATCATAGAAACTGCAGTGATATGATAATTTTCTGTTGCGATGGGGAGGGTGATGTAGGGTAGAACCCTAGACGCCTGATCTTTCACAAAAGGATCGGATCCCGCAAATAACACGAGGAACACAAGGGGAAAACACAAGAGAAATCACAAGGGGAAACGAGAGGAAACACTCAAACCAACAAGATCCGGTCACACATGCGCTAGATTATCGAAGCACAAAGAGATACAAGATGCAGGATCAACAAGGGACAATACAAGTGGTCGGTTCTTCTACGTGAGGAGGTATTGAGGTCTTCCCGTTAGGGGTCTTGAATCCACTTGGGGGATCTTCTCCGTAGAGGTCATGAACTCGTAAGGAGAAGGAGATCAAGTGGAGAGCAAAGCTTCTCAATGAGCTACTACTTTGCTAACCCTAAAACATAGGTAGGAGAAGAGTATATATAGTCGCGGGGGCAAAAGGGTACACGGGCCTCGGCCCAAGTCACTGCGCGCAGGCAGGGCCAGAAGTTCTAGGCGAGGCCGGAAGGTCCAGGCGCCAGAGGTTCCGGGGAAGGTTTGGCCCAACCAGACAGTTGGCACGGGAGGAGCTGGGCTGGTGTCCGAGGGCCGGAAGGTCCGGGTAGGACGGAGGGTCCGGGCAGGGTTCTGGGCTAACCAGAGAGTTGGCACATGCAAGCTAGTCTAGGTCGTCTGAGGCTGGATGCTCCGGGTCGGCTGGAGGTTTCGAGGGCCGGAAGTTCCAGGCTGCACAGAGGGTTGACACCTGTCTCTTCTTTTTCGGCGCTTGGCTCCGTGGCCTGTGCGGTGTACCTGATCACACATAGTGTTTCTGACTTAGGCAGTAGCCATGTCTCACTCGAATGCAAAGTAAGCTCAAGTAGGAGTGATTTCACCTCGGATTGAATAGCACGAGATCATGCTCTTGTCCTGGGTCCACTTGGAGCATCGATAGTTGAGGTAGTGTCCATGGGGATGACCGTGGGATGCTCTGCATCATCTGCCCCCCTTTGGGAAAGATCCGACCTCGGATAGAAATCCTCATCACCATGGTATGGGGAGAGAACTTTGACGTTGAAGATGTCGCTCACGGAGTACTTGTCGCGTGGGATGTCGATCTTGTAGGCGTTGTTGTAGCGCTCAAGCACCTTGAAGGGTCCATCTGCTCGTGGTAGAAGTTTGGACTTGCGTTCATTGGGGAAACGTTCCTTGTGAAGGTGTATCCACACAAGATCTCCAATGTTGAATATCATGGGTTGGTTGTTGATGTTGATCTTGGTCATGAGTCATTGTACTTGGCGATCGATGGTGTGCCTTGTAGCTTCATGCATCTTCTTGAGGTAGCTCACTCTGGCACTCGCGTCCATGTTGATGCGCTCTTGTAGAGGTAGAGGAAGAATGTCCAATGGGGACAACGGGTTGAAACCGTAGACGACCTCGAAGGGGGACTTGTCGGTAGTCGAATGTCTTGTGCGGTTATAGGCATACTCGGCGATGGGTAGACACTCCTCCCACTCCTTGATGTTCTTCTTGATCAACACGCGTAGTAGAGTGGAGAGTGTTCAGTTCGTCACCTCCGTTTGGCCGTTGGTTTGAGGATGGTATGCCGAGGAGAAAAAAACTTGATTCTGAGCTTGGCGCATAGAGTCTTCCAAAAGTAGCTCAAGAACTTGACGTCGCGGTCTGAGACAATAGTCTTTGGGATTCCATGGAGGCGCATGATTTCTCTACAAAAAGATTTGCAACATGTGAAACATCGTCTATCTTGTTGCAAGGAATGAAATGAGCCATCTTAGAGAATCGTTCCACAACAACAAACACAAAATCTTTGCCATTTCTAGTTCTAGGCAAACCAAGCACAAAATCCATGCTAATATCTTCCCATGGGTGATACGGAATAGGAAGTGGCATATAGAGACCATGGGATTGAGCTACTTAGCTTTCCGGCATGTAGAGCACCGGTTGGAGAAGCGTGAGACGTCGCGGGACATCTTGGGCCAAAAATAGTTCTTGGAGAGCATAGAAAATGTCTTGTCGCGTCCGAAGTGTCCCACGAGTCCTCCTCCATGAGCCTCTTGCAAAAGTAACAAACAAAGAGAAGACTCGGGGATACATAGTTTGTTAGCTCTCATATGATAATCATCTTTGATGTAATATTGTTCCCAAGATGTATGCGTCAAACATTTAGCATATGGAATAGCAAAAGTAGGGTCATGCGCATACAAGTCTTTGATGTGCTCAAAGCCTATGACATTCAATTCAAGTTGGGTAACAAGCATGCATATGCGGGAAAGAGCATCCGCCACGACATTGTCCTCACCTTTGATGTACTTGATGACATAAGGAAAAGACTCAATGAATTCACTCCACTTAGCATGACACTTGCTCAACTTAGTTTGACCCTTAAGATGCTTAAGTGTTTCATGATCGGTGTGAAGAATGAACTCATGAGGGCAGAGGTAATGCTCCCAAACATGAAGACACTCACTAAAGCATCTAGCTCTTTGTCATAGATGGGAGTTTCGCTCCAAAAAGTGTTTCACTAAAGTAAGCTATGGGGCGCCTCTCTTGCATTAACACACCTCCTATGCCATAACTGCTAGCATCACAATGTATCTCAAAAGGTTTATCAAAGTTGGGCAAAGCAAGCAAAGGAGCATGTGTAAGAAAATTCTTAAGCTCGTTGAATGCGGCATCTTGAGATGGTCCCCAAACAAAGGGTTGATACATCTCCAATGTATCTATAATTTTTGATTGTTCCATGCTATTATATTATCTGTTTTGGATGTTTAATGGGCTTTATTATGCACTTTTATATTATTTTTGGGACTAACCTATTAACCGAAGGCCCAGTGCAAATTGATGTTTTTTGCTAATTTCAGTGTTTCACAGGAAAGGAATATCAAACGGAATCCAAACGGAATGAAACCTTCGCGAGGATCTTTTTTGGAACAAACGCAATCCAGGAGACTTGGAGTGGAGGTCAAGGAAGCAACGAGGCGGCCACGAGGTAGGGCGGCGCCCCCCCCCCCACCCTCATGGGCCCCTCGTAGCTCCACCGACCTACTTATTTCGCCTATATATATACTCTTATACCCTGAAAACATCCAGGGGAGCCACGAAACCACTTTTCCACTGCCGCAACCTTTTGTACCAGTGAGATCCCATCTAGGGACCTTTTCCGGCGATCTGCCAGAGGGGGATTCGATCACGGAGGGCTTCTACATCAACACCATAGCCTCTTCGATGATGTGTGAGTAGTTTACCATAGACCTTCGGGCCATAGTATTAGCTAGATGGCTTCTTCTTTCTCCTTGATCTTCAATACAAAGTTCTCCTCGATGTTCTTGGAGATCTATTCGATGTAATACTTTTTGCGGTGTGTTTGCCGAGATACGATGAATTGTGGGTTTATGATCAAGTTTATCTATGAACAATATTTGATTCTTCTCTGAATTCTTATATGCATGATTTGATATCTTTGCAAGTCTCTTTGAATTATCAGTTTGGTTTGGCCTACTAGATTGATCTTTCTTGGGAGAAGTGCTTAGCTTTGGGTTCAATCTTGCGGTGCTCGATCCCAGTGACAGAAAGGGAACCGACACGTTTTGTATTGTTGCCATCGAGGATAAAAGATGGGGTTTATATCATATTGCTTGAGTTTATCCCTCTACATCATGTCATCTTGCCTAATGCGTTACTCTGTTCTTATGAACTTAATACTCTAGGTGCATGCTGGATAGCGGTCGATGTGTGGAGTAATAGTAGTAGATGCAGAATCGTTTCGGTCTAATTGACACAAACATGATGCCTATGTTTATGATCATGCCTAGATATTCTCATAACTATGCGCTTTTCTATCAATTGGTCGGCAGTAATTTGTTCACCCACCGTAATATATGCTATCTTGAGAGAAGCCACTATTGAAACCTATGGCCCCGAGGTCTACTTTACATCATATTAGTTTCCGGTCAACTAGCCATTTCTGTCGTCGTTTATTTGGCAATCTTTACTTTCCAATCTATAAAACAAAAATACCAAAAATATTTATCTTATTATCTTTATCAGATCTCACTTTTGCAAGTGGCCGTGAAGGGATTGACAACCCCTTTATCACGTTGGTTGCAACGTTCTTATTTGTTTGTGCAGGTACTAGGCGATTTGCGTGTAGTCTCCTACTGGATTGATACCTTGGTTCTCAAAAACTGAGGGAAATACTTACGCTACTTTGCTGCATTACCCTTTCCTCTTCAAGGGAAAACCAATTCATGCTCAAGAGGTAGCAAGAAGGATTTCTGGCGCTGTTGCCGGGGAGATCTATGCCAAGTCAAGACATACCAAGTATCCATCACAAACTCTTATCCCTCGCATTACATTATTTGCCATTTGCCTCTCGTTTTCCTCTCCCCCACTTCACCTTTGCCGTTTTATTCGCCCTTTTTCCGTTCGTCTCTTTTTGCTTGCCTCTTGTGTGCCTATTTGCCCTGATGGCCTTAAGTAAAAGCGTTGATCCTTACCTCAGAAGGTTGGAAGAAATTGAAAACAACGTTAGAAGCTTTATGTCTTTGCAATTTGAGCATAATAATTTCTTTAGAAACGAGCTTAAAGAACAGAAAGGCTTTATGGAGTACATGAATAAAGAGCTTGATGATATGTCTAAGGAATTTTATGGTTTGAAATCTCAGTTTGCCCATCTTGAAATTTTAGTAGGCCAAATTTCGGATAAGCAAGCCACCTTAGTTAATGGCCACTAAACCGGAAGATCTGGAGGATAATAAAGATGAAGATCTAAAAGTGATTGGTGTGTATCCTATTAAGTCTTTGTTTGCCAATATGAATCTTTATAAAGATGGGACTGGAGATGAGTCAACTTTAGTTAGAAGGCATCCCAATGATTCGGAGTTTTTAGATCTTGATGCAAAAATTGGTAAAAGTGGGATTGAAGAGGTCAAAACTTTACATAGAAATGAACCCACTATTTTGGATTTCAAGGAATTTAATTATGATAGTTGCTCTTTGATAGATTGTATTTCCTTGTTGCAATCCGTGTTAAATTCTCCTCATGCTTATGATCAAAACAAAGCTTTTACCAAACATATCGCTGATGCTTTAATGCAATCTTATGAAGAAAAACTTGAATTAGAAGTTCCTACCCCTAGAAAACTTTATGATGAGTGGGAACCTACTATTAAAATTAAGATTAAAGATCATGAATGCTATTCTTTACGTGCTTTGGGTGCTAGTGTTTCCAGGATTCCAAAAACTTTGTGTGATATGTTAGGTTTCCGCGAATTTGATGATTACTCTTTAAATTTTCATCTTGCGGATTCCACCATTAAGAAACCTATGGGAAGAATTAATGATGTTCTTATTGTTGCAAATAGGAATTATGTGCTCATCGATTTCATTGTTCTTGATATAGATTGTAATCCTACACGTCCTATTATTCTTGGTAGACCTTTCCTTAGAATGATTGGTGCAATTATTGACATGAAAGAAGGAAATATTACATTCCAATTTCCGTTAAGGAAGGGTATGTAACACTTTCCTAGAAAGAAAATTAAATTGCCTTATGAATCTATTATGAGATCCACACATGGATTGCATACCAAAGATGACAATACCTTGATCTATTCTTGTTTTTATGCCTAGCTAGGGGCGTTAAACGATAGCGCTTGTTTGGACACAACACAATTTTATTTTTGTTCCTTGCTTTTTATTCATGTTTAGTAATAAATAAATCATCTATCCTCTGTTATCATTGTGTTTTTATGTTTTAATTAGTGTTTGGGCCAAGTAAAGCCTTTAGGATCTTCTTGGGTGATTGTTATTTGATCTTGCTGAAAAAAACAGAAAGTATGCGCTCACGAGAATAATTTTCATTTTTTACCAGAGAGTTATAGAATACAAATTACAACTCAAGTAGATCAATATACAAATTATTTAGGATTTCCTAATTTCTCAGGATTTTTGGAGTTACAGAAGTATTCGAAACCTACATATTACTACAGACTGTTCTGTTTTTGACAGATTCTGTTTTTCGTGTGTTGTTTGCTTATTTTGATGAATTTATGGCTAGTATCAGGGGGTATGAACCATAGAGAAGTTGTAATACAGTATATTTAACACCAATATAAATAAATAATGAGTTCATTACAGTACCTTAAAGTGGTGGTTTGTTTTCTTATACTAACGGAGCTCATGAGATTTTCTGTTGAGTTTTGTGTTGTGAAGTTTTGAAGTTTTTGGGTAAAGATTTGATGGATTTCGGAACAAGGAGTGGCAAGAGCCTAAGCTTGGTAATTCCCAAGGCACCCAAGGTAAAATCCAAGGACAACCAAAAGCCTAAGCTTGGGGATGCCCCGGAAGGCATCCCCTCTTTCGTCTTCATGTAACTTTACTTGAGGCTATATTTTTATTCACCACATAATATGTGTTTTGCTTGGAGCGTCTTGTATGATTTGAGTATTTGCTTTTTAGTTTACCACAATCATCCTTGCTGTACACACTTTTGGGAGAGACACACATGAATCAGAATTTATTAGAATACTCTATGTGCTTCACTTATATCTTTTGAGCTAGATAATTTTGCTCTAGTGCTTCACTTATACCTTTTTAGAGCATGGTGGTGGTTTTATTTTATAGAAATTATTGATCCCTCATGCTTCAATTATATTATTTTGAGAGTCTTTTAGAACAGCATGGTAATTTGCTTTGGCTATAAAGTTAGTCTTAATTTGATAGGCATCCAGGATGGGTATAATAAAAACTTTCATATTGAGTGCATTAAATACTATGAGAAGTTTGATTCTTGATAGTTGTTTTGAGATATAAAGGTGGTAATATTAGAGTTGTGCTAGTTGAGTAATTGTGGAATTGAGAAATACTTGTGTTGAAGTTGGCAAGTCCGTAGCATGCATGTATGGTAAACGTTGTGTGACAAATTTGAAGCATCAGGTGTTCTTTGATTGCTTTCCTTATGAGTGGCGGTCAGGGACGAGCGATGGTCTTTTCCTACCAATCTATCCCCCTAGGAGCATGCACGTAGTGCTTGGTTTTGATGACTTGTATATTTTTGCAATAAGTATGTGAGTTCTTTATGACTAGTGTTGAGTCCATGGATTATACGCACTCTCACCCTTCCACCATTGCTAGCCTCTTCGATACCGTGCATTGCCCTTTCTCACCTCGAGAGTTGGTGCAAACTTCGCCGGTGCATCCAAATCCCATGATATGATACGCTCTATCACACATAAACCTCCTTATATCTTCCTCAAAACAGCCACCACACCTACCTATTATGGCATTTCCATAGCCGTTGCGAGATATATTGCCATGCAACTTTCCACCGTTCCGTTTATTATGACACACTCCATCATTGTCATATTGTTTTGCATGATCATGTAGTTGACATCGTATTTGTGCCAAAGCCACCTTCATAATTCTTTCATACATGTCACTCTTGATTCATCGCATATCCCAGTACACCGCCGGAGGCATTCACATAGAGTCATATTTTGTTCTAAGTATCGAGTTGTAAGTAAATAAAAGTGTGATGATCATCATTATTAGAGCATTGTCCCATGTTAGGAAAGGATGATGGAGACTATGATTCCCCCACAAGTCGGGATGAGGTTCCGAACGAAAAAATAAAAAAAGAGGCCATAAAAAAGAGAAAAAAGGCCCAAACAAAAAAATGAGAGAAAAAGAGAGAAGGGGCAATCTTACTATCCTTTTTCCACACTTGTGCTTCAAAGTAGCACCATGATCTTCATGATAGAGAGTCTCCTATTTTATCACTTTCATATACTAGTGGGAATTTTTTATTATAGAACTTGGATTCTATATTCCAATGATGGCATTCCTCAAAATGCCCTAGGTCTTCGTGAGAAAGCAAGTTGGATGCACACCCACTTAGTTTCTTTTGTTCAGCTTTCATATATTTATAGCTCTAGTGTATCCTTTGCATAGCAATCCCTACTCCTTGCATTGACTTCAATTGATGGGCATCTCCATAGCCCGTTGATTAGCCGCATTAATGTGAGACTTTATCCCTTTTTATCTTCTCACACAACCTCCATCATCATATTCTATTCCACCCATAGTGCTATGTCCATGGCTCGCGCTCATATATTGCGTGAAAGTTGAAAGAGTTTGAAAAGGCTAAGTACGGAACAATTGCTTGGCTTTTCATTGGGGTTGTGCATGATGGGAGCATTTTGTGTGACAAAAATGAAGCATGGCCAAACTATATGATTTTGTAGGGATACATTTTCTTTGGCTATGTTATTTTGATAAGACATAATTGCTTGGTTAGCATGCTTGAACTATTATTCTTTTTATGTCAATATTAAACTTCTGTCTAGAATCTTTTGGATATAAACATTCATGCCACAATAAAGAGAATTACATTGAAAAATTATGTTAGGTAGCATTCCACATCAAAAATTCTGTTTTTATCATTTACCTACTCGAGGAAGAGCAGGAATTAAGCTTAGGGATGCTTGATACGTCTCCAACGTATCTATAATTTTTTATTGTTCCATGCTATTATATTATCTGTTTTGGATGTTTAATGGGCTTTATTATGTACTTTTATATTATTTTTGGGACTAACCTATTAACTGAAGGCCCAATGCAAATTGCTGCTTTTTGCCTATTTTAGTGTTTCGCAGAAAAGGAATATCAAACGGAACGAAACCTTCGCGAGGATCTTTTTTGGAACAAACGCAATCCAAGAGACTTGGAGTGGAGGTCAAGGAAGCAATGAGGCAGCCACAAGGTAGGGCGGCCCCCCCCCCACCATCACGGGCCCCTCGTAGCTACACCGACCTACTTCTTTCGCCTATATATACTCTTATACACTGAAAACATCCAGGGGAGCCACGAAACCACTTTTCCACTGCCGCAACCTTCTGTACCTGTGAGATCCCATTTGGGGACCTTTTTCGGCGATCTGCCGGAGGGGGATTCGATCATAGAGGGCTTCTACATCAACACCATAGCCTCTCCGATGATGTGTGAGTAGTTTACCACAGACCTTCGGGTCCATAGTTATTAGCTAGATGGCTTCTTCTCTCTCCTTAATCTTCAATACAAAGTTCTCCTCGATGTTCTTGGAGATCTATTCGATGTAATACTTTTTGCGGTGTGTTTGCCGAGATATATGATGAATTGTGGGTTTATGATCAAGTTTATCTATGAACAATATTTGATTCTTCTCTGAATTCTTGTATGCATGATTTGATATCTTTGCAAGTCTCTTTGAATTATCAGCTTGGTTTGGCCTACTAGATTGATCTTTCTTGGGAGAAGTGCTTAGCTTTGGGTTCAATCTTGCGGTGCTCTATCCCAGTGACAGAAAGGGAACCGACACGTATTGTATTGTATTGTTGCCATCGAGGATAAAAGATGGGGTTTATATCATATTGCTTGAGTTTATCCCTCTACATCATGTCATCTTGCCTAATGCGTTACTCTGTTCTTATGAACTTAATACTCTAGGTGCATGCTGGATAGCGGTCGATGTGTGGAGTAATAGTAGTAGATGCAGAATCGTTTCGGTCTATTTGACACAGACGTGATGCCTATGTTTATGATCATACCTAGATATTCTCATAACTATGCGCTTTTCTATCAATTGCTCGGCAGTAATTTGTTCATCCACCGTAATATATGCTATCTTGAGAGAAGCCACTAGTGAAACATATGGCCCCGGGGTCTACTTTACATCATATTATTTTCCGGTCAACTAGCCATTTCTGTCGCCGTTAATTTTGCAATCTTTACTTTCTAATCTATAAAACAAAAATACCAAAAATATTTATCTTATTATCTTTATCAGATCTCACTTTTGCAGGTGGCCGTGAAGGGATTGACAACCCCTTTATCGCTTTGGTTGCAAGGTTCTTATTTGTTTGTGCAGGTACTAGGCGATTTGCGTGTAGTCTCCTACTGGATTGATACCTTGGTTCTCAAAAACTGAGGGAAATACTTATGCTACTTTGCTGCATCACCCTTTCCTCTTCAAGGGAAAACCAACGCATGCTCAAGAGGTAGCAATGGTGCATTCTTCTTGCTCAAAGCATGTAAAGGTAAAGCAATGGTACCAAAATCCTTCACAAATCTATGGTAGAATTCGGCTAAACCAAGAAAACTTCGCACTTGTTGCAAATTTGTTGGTTGGGGCTGTTGGAGAACGTAGTAATTCAAAAAAAAAACCTACGATCACACAAGATCTAACTAGGAGAGGCATAGCAATGAGAGGGGAGAGTGTGTCCATGTACCCTCATAGACCGAAAGTGGAAGCGTTTAGTAACGTGGTTGATGTAGTCAAACGTCTTCACGATCAACCGATCCAAGCACCGAACGTACGGCACCTCCGTGTTCAGCACATGTTTAGTATGAAGACGTCCCTCGAGCTCTTGATCCAGTTGAGGACGAGGGAGAGTCCCGTCAGCATGACGGCGTGGTGACAGTGATGACGAAGATCTTTATCGGTCAAACCACATAACAACATATGTTATTCCCTTTTGTCAACGAGATGTTACTTGCTCGAGATTCGATCGTCGGTATCTTCATACCTATTTCAATCTTGTTATCGGCAAGTCTCTTTACTCGTTCTGTAATGCATCATCCCGTGACTAACTCATTAGTCACATTGCTTGCAAGGCTTATAGTGATGTACATTACCGAGAGGGCCCAGAGATACCTCTCCGACACTTGGAGCGACAAATCCTAATCTCGATCTATGCCAACTCAACAAACATCATCGGAGACACCTGTAGAGCATCTTTATAATCACCCAGTTACGTTGTGACGTTTTATAGCACACAAAGTGTTCCTTCGGTATTCGGGAGTTGCATAATCTCATAGTCAGAGGAATATGTATAAGTCATGAAGAAAGCAATCGCAATAAAACTAAACGATCATAATGCTAAGCTAACGGATGGGTCTTGTCCATCACATCATTCATTAACGATGTGATCCCGTTCATCAAATCACAACACATGTGTATGGTCAGGAAACTTAACCATCTTTGATTAACGATCTAGTCAAGTAGAGGCATACTAGGGACACTTTGTTTTGTCTATGTATCCACACATGTATCAAGTTTCCGATCAATACAATTCTAGCATGAATAATAAACATTTATCATGATACAAGGAAATATAAATAACAACTTTATTTGCCTCTAGGGCATATTTCCTTCAGTCTCCCACTTGCACTAGAATCAATAATCTAGTTCACATCGTCATGTGATTTAACAGCAATAGTTCACATCTTTATGTGATTAGTTCACATTGACATGTGACTAATACCCAAAGGGTTTTAAGGTGTGATGATGTTTTGCTTGTGAGAGAAGCTCAGTCAATGGGTCTGTCACATTCAGAGCTGTATGTATTTTGCAAGTTTTCTATGCCTACAATGCTCTGCAGGGAGCTACTGTAGCTAATTGCTCCCACTTTTAATATGTATCCAGATTGAGACTCAGAGTCATCTGGATCGGTGTAAAAGCTTGCATCGACATAACTCTTTACGACGAACTCTTTATCACCTCCATAACCAAGAAATATCTCCTTAGTATTCTCAGGATAATTTTGACTGTTGTCCAGTGATCCACTCGTGGATCAATATCGTACCCCCTTGCCAAACTCATGGCAAGGTACACAATAGGTTTGGTACACAACACAATATACTTTATAGAACCTATGGCTGAGGCATAGGGAATGACTTTCATTCTCTTTCTATTTTCTATCGTGGTCGTGTTTTGAGTCTTACTCAACTTTACACCTTGCAATACATGCAAGAACTCCTTCTTTGACTGTTCCATTTTGACCTACTTCGAAATCTTGTCAATGTATGTACTTATTGAAAAAAAATCTTATCAAGCGTCTTGATCTATCTATAGATCTTGATGCCCAATATGTAAGCAGTTTCACCGAGGTCTTTCTTTGAAAAACTCCTTTCAAGCACTCCTTTATGCTTTTCAGAAAAATCTACATCATTTCTGATCAACAATATGTCATTCACATATACTTATCAGAAAGGCTGTAGTGCTCCCACTCACTTTCTTGTAAATACAGGCTTCACCGCAAGTCTGTATAAAACTATATGCTTTGATCACCTCATCAAAGCGTATATTCCAACTCCGAGATGCTTGCACCAGTCCATAGATGGATCGCTGGAGCTTGCACATTTTGTTAGCACCTTTAGGATTAACAAAAGCTTCTGGTTGTATCATATACAACTCTTCTTTAATAAATCCATTAAGGAATGCAGTTTTGACATCCATTTGTTAGATTTCATAAATGGAAATTGCTAACATTATTCAGACAGATTTTAAGCATCGATACGAGTGAGAAAATCTCATCGTAGTCAACACCTTTAACTTGTCAAAAAAAAATTCGACAAGTTGAGCTTTGTAGATAGTAACACTACTATCAGCATCCGTCTTCCTCTTGAAGATCCATTTATTCTCTATGGCTTGTCGATCATCGGGCAAGTCAACCAAAGTCCACACTTAGTTCTCGTACATGGATCCCATCTCAAATTTCATGGCTTCAAGCCATTTCATGGAATTTGGGCTCATCATCACTTCCTCATAGTTTGTAGGTTCATCATCGTCAAGTAACATGACCTCCAGAACAGGATTACCGTACCACTCTGGTGCGGATGGTACTCTGGTTGACCTACGAGGTTTGGTAGTAACTTGATATGGAGTTTCATGATCATCATCATTAACTTCCTCACTAATTTGTGTAGGAATCACTGGAACTGATTTCTGTGATGAACTACTTTCTAATTCGGGAGAAGGTACAATTACCTCATCAAGTTCTACTTTCCTCCCACTCACTTCTTTCGAGAGAAACTCCTTCCCTAGAAAGGATCCATTCTTAGCAACGAACATCTTACCTTCGGATCTGTGATAGAAGGTGTACCCAACAGTCTCCTTTGGGCATCGTTTGAAGACACATTTCTCAGATTTGGGTTCGAGCTTACCAGGTTGAGGCTTTTTCACATGAGCATCATAGGCCCAAACTTTTAAGAGACGACAGCTTAGGTTTCTTTCCAAACCACAGTTCATATGGTGTCGTCTCAACGAATTTAGATGGTGCCCTATTTAACGTGAATGCAGCTGTCTCTAATGCAGAAACCCAAAACGGTAGTGGTAATCGGTAAGAGACATCATAGATTGCACCATATCTAATATAGTACGGTTACGACGTTCGGACACACCATTACGCTGCGGTGTTCGGGGTGGCATGAGTTATGAAACTATTCCACATTGTTTTAAATGAAGGCCAAAACTCATAACTCAAATATTCGCCTCTAGGATCAGATCGTATAAACTTTATTTTCTTGTTATGATGATTTTCTACTTCACACTGAAATTCTTTGAACTTTTCAAATGTTCCAGACTTATGTTTCATTAAGTAGATATACCTATATCTGTTTAAATCATCTGTGAAGGTCAAAAAATAACGATACCCGTCACAAGCCTCAAAGCTCATTGGACCACATACATCAGTATGTATTATTTCCAATAACTCAGTTGCTCGCTCCATTGTTCCGGAGAACAAAGTCTTAGTCATCTTGCCCATGAGGCATGGTTCGCAAGAATCAAGTGATTCATAATCAAGTGATTTCAAAAGCCCATCAGCATGGAGTTTCTTCATGCGCTTTACACCAATATGACCTAAACGGCAGTGCCACAAATAAGTTGCACTATCATTATTAACTTTGCATCTTTTGGCTTCAATATTATGAATATGTGTATCCCTACAATCGAGATTCAATAAACCATTTACATTGGGTGTATGACCATAGAAGGTTTTATTCATGTAAACAGAACAACAATTGTTCTATGACTTAGATGAATAACCGTATCATAATAAACATGATCCAATCATATTCATGCTCAACCCAAACATCAAATAAAATTTATTTAGGTCCAACACTAATCCCGAAGATAGAGGGAGTGTGTGATGGTGATCTTATCAACCTTGGAATCACTTCCAACGCACATCGTCACCTAACCCTTAACTAGTCTCTGTTCATTTTGCATCTCCTGTATCAAGTTACTAATCTTAGCAACTGAACCGGTATCAAATACCCTGGGGTTACTATGAACACTAGTAAAGTACACATCAATAACATGTATATCAAATATACCTTTCACTTTGCCATCCTTCTTATCCGCCAAGTATTTGGGGTAGTTCTGCTTCCAGTGACCATTTCCTTTGCAGTAGAAGCACTCAGTTTCAGGCTTAGGTCTAGCTTTGGGTTTCTTCATGGGAGTGGCAACTTGCTTGCCATTCTTTCTTGAAGTTCCGTTTCTTTTCCTTTGCCCCTTTTCTTGAAACTAGTGGTCTTGTTAACCATCAACACTTGATGCTTTTTCTTGATTTCTACCTTCGCCGGTTTCAGCATTGCGAAGAGCTTGGGAATCGTTTTCGTCATCCCTCGCATATTATAGTTCATCACAAAGTTCTAGTAACTTGGTGATAGTGACTAGAGAACTCTGTCAATCACTATCTTATCTGGAAGATTAACTCCCACTTAATTCAAGCGATTGTAGTACCCAGACATTCTGAGCATATGCTCACTAGCTAAGCTATTCTCCTCCATCTTGTTGGCAAAGTACTTTGTCAGAGGTCTCATACCTCTTAACACGGGTATGAGTCTGGAATTCCAATTTCAACTCTTGTAACATCTCATATGCTCCATGTCGTTCAAAACATTTTTGAAGTCCCGGTTCCAAGTCGTAAAGCACGATGCACTAAACTGTCAAGTAGTCATCACACCAAGCTTGTCAAACGTTCATAACGTCTGCATCTGCTCCTGCAATAGTTCAGTCACCTAGCGGTGCATGAAGGACATAATTCTTCTGTGCAGCAATGAGGATAATCCTCAGATCATGGACCTAGTCCACATCATTGCTACTATCATCTTTCAACTTAGTTTTCTCTAGGAACATATCATAAATAAAATGGGGAAGCTATACGCGAGCTATTGATCTACAACATAGATATGCAAATACTATCAGGACTAAGTTCATGATAAATTTAAGTTCAAATAATCATATTACTTAAGAACTCACACTTAGATAGACATCCCTCTAGTCATCTAAATGATCACGTGATCCATATAAACTAAACCATGTCCGATCATCACGTGAGATGGAGTAGTTTTCAATGGTGAACATCTCCATGTTGATCATATCTACTATATGATTCATGTTTGACCTTTCGGTCTTAGTGTTCCGAGGCCATATCTGCATATGCTAGGCTCGTCAAGTTTAACCCGAGTATTCCGCGTGTGCAAAACTGGCTTGCACCCGCTATATGTGAACGTAGAGCTTATCACACCCGATCGAAACATGGTGGCTCGGCACGATGAACTGTAGCAATGGTGCATACTCAGGGAGAACACTTATACCTTGAAATTTAATGAGGGGTCATCTTATAATGCTACCGTCGTACAAAGCAAAATAAGATGCATAAAGGATAAACATCACATGCAATCAAAATATGTGACATGATATGGACATCATCATCTTGTGCCTTTGATCTCCATCTCCAAAGCACCGTCATGATCTCCATCGTCACCGGCATGACACCATGATCTCTATCAACGTGTCGTCACATGGTCGTCTCGCCAACTATCGATTTTTCAACTATTGCTATCGCATAGCGATAAAGTAAAGCAATTATTATGGCGCTTGCATCTTATGCAACAAAGAGACAACCATAAGGCTCCTGGCAGTTGTCGATAACTTTAACAAAACATGATCATCTCATAAAACAATTTATATCTCATCATGCCTTGACCATATCACATCACACCATGCCCTGCAAAAACAAGTTAGACGTCCTCTACTTTGTTGTTGCAAGTTTTACGTGGCTGCTATGGGCTTCTAGCAAGAACCGTTCTTACCTACGCATCAAAAGCACACGATTTTTCGTCAAGTGTGTTGTTTTAACCTTCAACAAGGATCGGCCATAGTAAACTTGATTCAACTAAAGTTGGAGAAACAGACACCCGCCAGCCACCTGTGTGCGAAGCATGTCGGTAGAACTAGTCTCATGAACGCGGTCATGTAATGTCGGTCCGGGCCGCTTCATCCAACAATACTGTCGAATCAAAGTAAGATGTTGGCGATAAGCAATATGACTATTATTGCCCACAACTCATTGTGTTCTACTCATGCATTTAACATCTACGCATAGACCTGGCTCGGATGCCATTGTTGGGGAACATAGTAATTCAAAAAAATTCCTACGATCACGCAAGATCTAACTAGGAGATGCATAGCAATGAGAGGGGAGAGTTGATACGTCTCCAACGTATCTACTTTTCCAAACACTTTTGCCCTTGTTTTGGACTCTAACTTGCATGATTTGAATGGAACTAACCCGGACTGACGATGTTTTCAGCAGAATTACCATGGTGTTATTTATGTGCAGAAACAAACGTTCTCGGAATGACCTGAAACTTCACGGAGCAACTTTTTGGAAAATAGAAAAAATACCTGCAAAAGATGAAGGCCAGGGGCACACCACCTCTCCACGATGGTGGGGCGCGCCTCTGCCCCCCTAGGGCGCCCCCTACCTCGTGGGCCCCGTGGTGCCTCTCCGACTCCAACTCCAACTCCAACTCGAACTCCATATATTGTGTTTCGGGGAGGAAAAAATTAGAGAGAAGAATTCATCGCGTTTTACGATACGGAGCCACCGCCAAGCCCTAAAACCTCTCGGGAGGGCTGATCTGGAGTCCGTTCGGGGCTCCGGAGAGGGGAATCCATCCCCATCGTCATCATCAACTATCCTCCATCACCAATTTCATGATGCTCACCGCCGTGCGTGAGTAATTCCATCGTAGGCTTGCTGTACGTTGATGGGTTGGATGGTATCTATCATGTAATCGAGTTAGTTTTGTTAGGGTTTGATCCCTAGTATCCACTATGTTCTGAGATTGATGTTGCTATGACTTTGCTATGCTTAATGCTTGTCACTAGGGCCCGAGTGCCATGATTTCAGATATGAACCTATTATGTTTTCATCAATATATGAGTGTTCTTGATCCTATCTTGCAAGTCTATAGTCACCTATTATGTGTTATGATCCGTTAACCCCGAGGTGACAATAATCGGGATACTTACCAGTGATGACCATAGTTTGAGGAGTTCATGTATTCACTATGTGTTAATGCTTTGTTCCGGTACTCTATTAAAAGGAGGCCTTAATATCCCTTAGTTTCCGTAAGGACCCCGCTGCCACGGGAGGGTAGGGCAAAAGATGTCATGCAAGTTCTTTTCCATAAGCACGTATGACTACGTTCGGAATACATGCCTACATTATATCAATGAACTGGAGCTAGTTCTGTGTCACCCTAGGTTATGACTGTTACATGATGAACCGCATCCGCATAATTCTCCATCACTGATCCATTGCCTACGAGCTTTCCATATATTGTTCTTTTCTTATTTACTTTCCCGTTGCTATTGCTATCATCACTACAAAATACCAAAAACACTACTTTTACTACTGTTACCTTTTGCTATCGTTACCACTACTATCATATTACTTTGCTACTAAATACTTTGCTGCAGATATTAAGTTTCCAGGTGTGGTTGAATTGACAACTCAGCTGCTAATACTGGAGAGTATTCTTTGGCTCCCCTTGTGTCGAATCAATAAATTTGGGTTGAATACTTTACCCTTGAAAACTGTTGTGATCCCCTATACTTGTGGGTTATCAAGACTATTTTCTGGCGCCGTTGTCGAGGAGCATAGCTCTATTCTTTGAGTTACTTGGGATTTATATCTGCTTATCATTATGAAAAACTTGAAAGATCCAAGAACCAAGATTTATCCCTCAACTACGAGGGGAGGTAAGGAACTGCCATCTAGCTCTGCACTTGATTCACCTTCTGTTTTGAGTAAGCTTGCGACACCTAAACCTACTTCTGCTACTCGTTCTGATATGTCGCATGTTATTGATGATGCCACTTCTGCTATACATGATACTTATGATGAAACTACTTCTATGCTTGATACTACCATGCCACTTGGTGAATTTCTTGATGAACAACTTGCTAGGGCTAGAGAGATTGAAAATATTGAATCTGATAATATTGATGAAAGTGATGATGAGGAATCACTTGTTATTCCCGAGGGTTATGTTTTTGATCAAGAAGCCTCTTTAGCTATTTTAGCTTGCAAAGATAGATACGAACTTAAGAGGTTATTAGCTAAATGGAACAAGCAATCTCTAAATGCTAGAATGAAACCTGACCCTGCTTTTGCTACTTCACCTATCTGTGTTACCAATAAGGATTATGAATTCTCTGTTGATCCTGATATAATTACTTTGGTTGAATCTAATCCTTTTCATGGCTATGAATCTGAAACTGTTGTGGCACATCTAACTAAATTAAATGATATAGCTACCCTGTTCACTAAAGATGAGAGAACTCGCTACTTTTATATCCTTAAAATATTTCCATTCTCATTAAAGGGTGATGCTAAGATATGGTTTAATTCTCTTGATCCTGGTTGTGTGCGTAGTCCCCAGGATATGATTTATTACTTCTCTGCTAAATATTTCCCTGCTAATAAGAAACAAGCTGCTTTAAGGGATATATATAATTTTGTGCAAATTAAAGAAGAGAGTCTCCCACAAGCTTGGGGGAGGCTTCTCCAATTACTTAATGCTTTGCCTGATCATCCTCTCAAGAAAAATTAAATACTTGATATCTTTTATAATGGACTAACCGATGCCTCCAGAGATTACCTGGATAGTTGTGCTGGTTTTGTTTTCAGGGAAAGAACACCAGATGAAGCTGAAATTCTATTGAATAATATGCTGACAAATGAAAATAATTGGACACCTCCGGAGCCAATTCCTGAGCCTATTCCTAAACCAACTCCGAAGAAAAGGGGTATTCTATTTCTTAGTCCTGAAGATATGCAAGAGGCAAAGAAATCTATGAAAGAAAAAGGTATTAAAGCTGAAGATGTTAAGAATTTACCTCCTATTGAAGAAATACATGGTCTTAATTTACCGCCTGTTGAAGAAACATATGATCTTGATCCATCACCTATTGAAGAAACTCATGGTCTTGATAACCCGACACATGTAGTAAAGGTAAATTCTCTCTATAGATATGATAAAGCTGAAATCCCATTTGCTAAGTTTGCTAGCCCATGCTTAGATGAGTTTGACAAATTTATGGCTAAGCAAGAAGACTTTAATGCATATTTTGGTAGACAATTGAAATACAATTCAAACATGCTTGAACACTTGGGTGATTATATGGCTAATGTCAAAGGTGAACTTAAACTTATTAGTAAACATGCTTCTATGATTACCACTCAAGTAGAACAAGTACTTAAAGCTCAAAATGATTTGCTCAATGAATTGAACAGTAAGAATAATGATTATGCTGTTAGAGTGGCTACTAGAACTGGTAAAATGACTCAGGAACCTTTGTATCCTGAAGGCCACCCTAAGAGAATTGAGCAAGATTCTCAGAGAAATAATATAGATGCACCTAGTCCTTCTAAAAGGAAGAAAAAGAAAAATGATAGGACTTTGCATGCTTCTAGTGAACCTGTTATTGAACCACCTGAGAATCCAAATGATATTTCTATTTCTGATGCCGAAACTCAAGCTGGTAATGAACCTGAAACCAGTGATAATGTTAATGATAATGTTCATGATGATGCTCAACCTAGTAATGATAATGATGTAGAAATTGAACCTGTTGTTGATCTTGATAACCCACAATCAAAGAATCAACGTTATGATAAGAAATATTTTGTTGCTAGGAAACATGGTAAAGAAAGAGAACCATGGGTTCAGAAACCCATGCCTTTTCCTCCCAAACCATCCAAGAAAAAGGATGATGAGGATTTTGAGTGCTTTGCTAAAATGATTAGACCTATCTTTTTGCGTATGCGATTAACTGATATGCTCAAAATGAATCCTTATGCTAAGTATGTGAAAGATATTGTCACAAATAAGATAAAGATACCGGAAGCTGAAATTTCCACCATGCTTGCTAATTATACTTTTAAGGGTGGAATACCAAAGAAACTTGGATATCCCGGTGTACCAACTATACCATGCTCTATTAAAAGAAACTATGTTAAAACTGCTTTATGTGATCTTGGAGCCGGTGTTAGTGTTATGCCTCTCTCTTTATATCGTAGACTTGATTTGAATAAGTTGACACCTACTAAAATATCTTTGCAAATGGCTGATAAATCAACTGCTATAGTATGTCTGTTGAGGATGTGCCTGTTGTAGTTGCAAACGTTACTATTTTAACAGATTTTGTTATTCTTGATATTCCCGAGGACGATAGTATGTCTATTATTCTGGGAAGACCCTTTTTGAATACTGGAGGGGCTGTTATTGATTGCACTAAAGGCAATGTCACTTTTCATGTTAATGGTAGTGAGCATACGGTACACTTTCCGAGGAAACAACCTCAAGTTCATAGTATCAACTCTATTGGAAAAATTCCATCGATTATATTTCGAGGTTTTGAATTTCTTCTTCCTACTGTCAAGAAGAAATATGATATTCTTATTATTGGGGATGTGCATATCCCCGTTGAGGTAACATAGTGTTATTCGAAATTTCTCCGGTTCCATGTTATTCGGAATGAGTTCTTTAACAAGAGTTGATCAACCTTGTTAGTGGATTCCTTTTGATGAGCATGATATGGATGAAACTAGAAAGCACAACCTTCTGTACCCTACTTTTACTTTCTGTTATTTATATTAAATAAAATAAAAATAAATATTTTCTGTCTGTTATCTGATTATCCATGCAATATAAAAATACCCCGAAAATAAAAGTTCTCCAAATTCCCTAAAATTTAAATACGATTTTTTCTAGAATATTTGAGAATAATTGGCACTGGGAACACAGCAGGGGGTCAACCACCTGCCCATGAGGGTGGAGGGCGCGCTCTACCCCCCTGGGCGTGCCCCCTGCCTCGTGGGCCCGCGGTGGCCCTCCTCCACTTATTCTTTCACCCACACACTCCTTCTTCCTCCCCCAAACACGAATATCTAGCTCAAGCACGAGTTCTAGCTCATTTTTGCTGCCATTTTCGATCTCCTTGCTCAAAGCACCTCTCACAAAACTGCTTGGGGGAGATTGTTCCTTGGTATGTGACTCCTCCATTGGTCCAATTAGTTTTTGTTCTAGTGCTTTACTCATTGCAAATTTTTGCTGCTTAGGTGACCCTGTTCTTGAGCTTGCATGTCAAATTTATATGGTCAAAAGTAGTTTTGATGCATGATATAGGCCCTAGGCACTTGTAGGAGTAGTTGCTATCAATATTATTGAGTTTGATTTACTTTTATTTTGAAGTTACTAAAAAATTCAGAATTTTTAAGAAAATGATGAAGAGACTTTTGAGGGGCTCATCGAGCCAAAGCTTGAAGGAAAAGGCACCGAAGCCTAAGTATAATATGCCTTGCACCACGAAGGTTCGGGCGTGTGAATGGCCTTCCGATGATTTCTTGAGAGCAGCCGGGATTTATGAAGATTTTCATGAATTGGCTAAGAATGCAGGCCTCCCCGCTTTCCTCCATGACCAATGCGATCAGTATCTCTTACTCACAAATACCTTTGTGCAAAACTTTCATTTACATTCTAGGAGCTCACCACCTATGGTGGAGTTTCATTTATATGATGAGGATAAGGAGATGTCACTTTATGATTTTTGTCCGGTTTGTTTAGTCCCTTTTGAGGGCAAGACAGAGGAACCACGTCGCGATGATGTGGACGGGTTTATTGATACTATAACTATGGGGGAAACAAGGAAGGTTTCTGATGCACGAATTACTAGCATACATTTTCCTGTTCTACGCTATTTTGCATTATTTGCTAGTGGTTGTTTAATTGGCCGCGGAAACTGTGGAAACCTCAGTATCCCTGATATTATTATTTTGCTCCATGGTTTATACAGTGATAATTCTTTTAGTATGGGTGGCATTATTGCTAAACGGTTAAGTCTGAACCGTACCAAGGGCCCCATCTTTGGAGGCATCTATGCTTCACGCCTAGCTGCACATTTTAGCATACCTATTAGGCATTATGAGAAGGAAGAAAAGGTGCTGCCCGTGTTTATTTAGATTATAAGAGTATGGTGGCACATGATTTTATTGTTAAGAATAGGGAAGGAGAGCTTAAATACAAATTGTTCTTTGATAAACATCATCCTGAGACTATTACCCTGCCTGCTCCTTCTTTGTTTGATTTATCTGCAGGCAAGTACCTTGTTCCGTTGAAGGCTATTCACGCCTACCAGAACCCTGCACCAGCCATGGAGCCAGAGCCGAAACCACAAGTTGATCCTTCACGTCAGTCTAATTACCAGTGGGATCCGGAGATGATTGTCAGCCAGTGGCAATCGGAGTCTTCTTCTTCTTCTTCTCATTATGACCCCAACTACTATTATGGATATCCGCCAGGCCAGCCGTGGCCATAGACCAACTTAGGCCAAAAACCTAAGCTTGGGGGGTACGTATTTCCCATCGACATTAGATTTATGTTCACACACTCATTGCTAGATGTCGGTGCTCATATTTTTTCATTGTATCATCCATGCTAGTTTACTTTCCTTTTATGCTTTCTTCTTGTGTGCTTAATAAACCTTAAGAAAAAACAAAAAAAAATTAGTAGTAGCTTTTAGTTATCTTAATTTCCATGCTTGTAGTAGTAATTAAAAAGAAAACCCAAAAAGATTTCCTGTTCTTCTTTTTACTTGTTGGGAGCTTTCCCGTGTAAATAGTTTTATTTGTTTTCTTTCCTTTCCTTTGGGGGTCGATAGGAGAAGACCATAATTAAATTGTTGAAGTGGCTCTTATATGCATTATTGTTGATCTGACAAAAGAGCCCATATTGCCTTGTCTTCTCCTGTTTATTGAATGCTTGCAGATTCCAGCTTAGTCCAATGCACGTGCACTATTATTATTATTCACGTCGTTCGTTCGTGCAAGTGAAAGGCAATTATGACGATATATGATGGACTGACTAAGATGAGAAAAGCTGGTATGAACTTGACCTCTTTTGTTTTTGTAAATATGATTAGTTCATCATTCCTAATTCAGCCTATTATGAATAAACATGTTTGCAATGACAACTAGAGATCATAGTTTCTTGTGCCATGCTTGATTAGCTATGAGTTATAATGGTTTACCTTGCGTGCCAACATGCTATTGAGATGGTTATGATGTGGTATGATAGGGTGCTATCCTCGTCTGAATGATTTAAGTGACTTTACTTGGCGCGTGTTCACGCATGTAGTTGAAACAAAATCAACATAGCCTTCATGATATTTATGTTCATGGCGAATTATATCCTACTCATTCTTGCATTCGGTGTTGATTAATTTTAATGCATGTTCATGACTGTTGTCGCTCTCTAGCTGGTTGCTCCCCAGTCTTTTGCTAGCCTTCACTTGTACTAAGCGGGAATACTGCTTGTGCATCCAATCCCTTAAACCCCCAAGTTATTCCACATGAGTCCATTATACCTACCTATATACGGTATCTACCTGCCATTCCAAGTAAATTTGTATGTGCCAAACTCTAGACCTTCAAATAAATATCCTGTTCTGTATGCTCGAATAGCTCATGTATCAACTAGGGCTGTCTGTATCTTCCATGTTAGGCGGGTTATTCTCAAGAGGAGTGGACTCCGCTCCTCACTCACGAGATAAATGGCTGGTCACCGGGATGCCCAGTCCCATGCTTTATGCAAACTAAATCAAAATAATTGCACACAAAACTCCCCCTGGGACTCTTGTTAGTTGGAGGCACTCGTTGTTTCGAGCAAGCCATGGATTGATGCTTGTTGGTGGAAGGGGGAGTATAAACTTTACCATTCTGTTTGGGAACCGCCTATAATGTGTGTAGCATGGAAGATATCGCCATATCTTAGTTGTTATGTTGACAATGAAAGTATACCGCTCAAAATATTATTCACCTCTATTTCAAAATCGAGCTCTGGCACCTCTACAAATCCCTGGTTCCCTCTGCGAAGGGCCTATCTATTTACTTTTATGCCGAGTCATCATCCTCTTATTAAAAAGCACCAGTTGGAGAGCACCGCTGTCATTTGCATTCATTATTGTTAGTTTACATTGAGTATGAGTTGACTGGATCTCTTTTACCATGAATTACAATGTCTAGTCAGTCCTTGGTCTTTAAAGGTGCTCTACGTTTATGTTTTGCGGTCTCAGAAAGGGCTAGCAAGATACCATCTTGTTATATCATATTATGATTGTTTTGACAAAGTGTTGTCATCCGAGATTTATTATTATTGCTCGCTAGTTGATTATGCTATTGATATGAGTAAACTTGAGACCTGAGCGTTATTGCGAATGTGGTTAGTTATAATCTTTGCTGAAAACTTGAATGATGGCTTTACATATTTACAACAACAAGAGCAAACAGAGTTTGTAAAAGTTTTTCTTTATCACTTTCAGTTTGTCAACTGAATTGCTTGAGGACAAGCAAATGTTTAAGCTTGGGGGAGTTGATACGTCTCCAACATATCTACTTTTCCAAACACCTTTGCCCTTGTTTTGGACTCTAACTTGCATGATTTGAATGGAACTAACCCGGACTGACGCTGTTTTCAGCAGAAATACCATGGTGTTATTTATGTGCAGAAACAAACGTTCTCGGAATGACCTGAAACTTCACGGAGCAACTTTTTGGAAAATATAAAAAAATACCTGCAAAATATGAAGGCCAGGAGGCCTACCACCTCTCCACGAGGGTGGGGGGCACGCCTGCCCCCCTAGGGGGCGCCCTCCTACCTGGTGGGCCCACTGGTGCCTCTCCGACTCCAACTCCAACTCCATATATTGTGTTTCAGGGAGAAAAAAATCAGAGAGAAGAATTCATCACGTTTTACGATATGGAGCCGCCGCCAAGCCCTAAAACCTCTCGGGAGGGCTGGTCTGGAGTCTGTTCGGGGCTCCGAAGAGGGGAATCCGTCGCCATCGTCATCATCAACCATCCTCCATCACCAATTTCATGATGCTCACCGCCGTGCGTGAGTAATTCCATCGTAGGCTTGCTGGACGGCGATGGGTTGGATGGGATCTATCATGTAATCGAGTTAGTTTTGTTAGGGTTTGATCCCTAGTATCCACTATGTTCTGAGATTGATGTTGCTATGACTTTGCTATGCTCAATGATTGTCACTAGGGCCCGAGTGTCATGATTTTAGATCTGAACCTATGATGTTTTCATCAATATATGAGTGTTCTTGATCCTATCTTGCAATTCTATAGTCACCTATTATGTGTTATGATCCGTTAACCCCGAGGTGACAATAATCGGGATACTTACCGGTGATGACCGTAGTTTGAGGAGTTCATGTATTCACTATGTGTTAATGCTTTATTCCGGTACTCTGTTAAAAGGAGGCCTTAATATCCCTTAGTTTTCGTAAGTACCCCGCTGCCACGGGAGGGTAGGACAAAAGATGTCATGCAAGTTCTTTTCCATAAGCACGTATGACTATGTTCGGAATACATGCCTACATTATATCAATGAACTGGAGCTAGTTCTGTGTCACCCTAGGTTATGACTGTTACATGATGAACCGCATCCGGCATAATTCTCCATCACTGATCCATTGCCTACGAGCTTTCCATATATTGTTCTTCGCTTATTTACTTTCCCGTTGCTATTGCTATCATCACTACAAAATACCAAAAACACTACTTTTACTACCGTTACCTTTTGCTATCGTTACCACTACTATCATATTACTTTGCTGCAGATATTAAGTTTCCAGGTGTTGTTGAATTGACAACTCAGCTGCTAATACTGAAGAGTATTCTTTGGCTCCCCTTGTGTCGAATCAATAAATTTGGGTTGAATACTTTACCCTCGAAAACTGTTGCGATCCCCTATACTTGTGGGTTATCAAGAGTGTGTCCATGTACCCTCATAGAATGAGAGCGGAAGTGTTTCATAACGCGGTTGATGTAGTCGAACGTCTTCACGATCCAACCTATCCAAGCACCGAACGTACGGCACCATCGTGTTCAGCACATATTCAGCATGATAACGTCCCTCGAGCTCTTGATCCAGTTGAGTAAAAGGGAGAGTTCCGTCAGCACGACGGCGTGCTGACAGTGATGATGAATTTACCGGCGAGGGCTTCACCTAAGCAGTACGACGATATGACCGAGGTGTTAAACTGTGGAGGAGGCACCACACACGGCTAAGAGATTGCCTTGTTGGCCTTTGGGGTGCCTCCCGCCTCCGTATATAAAGGAGGGAGGAGAGGTGGCCGGCCCCCTAGGGGCGCGCCAAGTGTGGGGAGTCCTACTAGGACTCCCTAGTCCTAGTAGGATTCCCCTCTCCTTTTTCCTTTTCCGGAGTAGCAAAGGGGGAAAGAGAGGAGGAGTAGGAGAGGGAAAGGGGGGCACCGCCCCCACCCCTTGTCCAATTCGGATTCGCAAGGGGGGCGCGCGCCACCTCCTGGCCGGCCCTCTCTCTTCTCCACTAAGGCCCATGGTGGCCCATTAACCTCCCGGGGGAGTTCCGGTAACCCCCGGTACTCTGAAACTCATCTGAATCAACCCGAACCATTCCAATGTCCGAATGCAACCTTCCAATATATGAATATTTACCTCTCGACCATTTCGAGACTCCTCGTCATGTCCGTGATCTCATCCGGGACACCGAACAAACTTCGGTCATCAAATCACATAACTCATAATACAAATCGTTATCGAACATTAAGCGTGCGGACCCTACGGGTTTGACAACTATGTAGACATGACCGAGACACATCTCCGGTCAATAACCAATAGAGGAACCTGGATGCTCATATTGGGTCCTACATATTCTACGAAGAGCTTTATCAGTCGAACTGCATAACAACATACGTTATTCCCTTTTGTCATCGGTATGTTACTTGCCCGAGATTCGATCGTCGGTATCTTCATACCTAGTTCAATCTCGTTACCGGCAAATCTCTTTGCTCGTTCCGTAATGCATCATCCCGTGACTAACTCATTAGTCACATTGCTTGCACGGCTTATAGTGATGTGCATTACTGAGAGGGCCCAGAGATACCTCTCCGATACTTGGAGTGACAAATCCTAATCTCGATCTATGCCAACTCAACAAACACCATCGGAGACACATGTAGAGAATCTTTATAATCACCCAGTTACATTGTGACGTTTGATAGCACACAAAGTGTTCCTCCGGTATTCGGGAGTTGCATAATCTCACAGTAATAGGAATATGTATAAGTCATGAAGAAAGCAATATCAATAAAACTAAATGATCATAATGCTAAGCTAACGGATGGGTCTTGTCCATCACATCATTCTCTAATGATGTGATCCCGTTCATCAAATGACAACACATGTCTATGGTCAGGAAACTTAACCATCTTTGATTAACGAGCTAGTCAAGTAGAGGCATACTAGGGACACTTTGTTTTATCTATGTATCCACACATGTATCAAGTTTCCGGTTAATACAATTCTAGCATGAATAATAAACATTTATCATGATATAAGGAAATATAAATAACAACTTTATTATTGCCTCTAGGGCATATTTCCTTCAAGGGCCAAGTTTTAATAGCATTGACCTTAGATTCATCTAGATGAACACCCTTAGAAGACACAACAAAACCCAAGAAAACAAGCTTATCAACACCAAAAAAGGCATTTGTCCATATTAGCATAAAGGTGCTCTTTCGTAAGGTTTGCAACACGGTTCTAAGATGGGTGACATGATCTTTAAGAGATTTGCTAAAAACAAGGATATCGTCAAAATAGACCACAACAAATACACCAATATAAGGTCGAAGAACAAAATGCATGAGTCGCATGAAAGTACCGGGTGCTTCGGATAAACCCATTGGCGTAACAAGCCATTCATATAAGCCAAATTTGGTCTTAAATGTGGTTTTCCATTCATCACATTCTTGGATGCGTATTTGATAGTAGCCACTTTTAAGATCAATTTTAGAGAAAATTGCGGCTCCGCTAAGCTCATCTAGCATATCATCTAGGCGTGGAATATGGTAACTATAATGCACGGTAATAGCATTGATAGGACGGCAATCAGAACACGTGCGATATGTACCATCTTTCTTGGGAACAAGGATTATCGAGATGGCACAAGGGCTCAAGCTTTCACGTATGTTGTCGTTGTCGATGAGTTGTTGTACTTGCCATCGGATCTCCTTGGTTTCCTCTGGATTGACATGGTAGGGAGCCTTGTTAGGAAGGGGTGCTCCAGGGATTAGGTCGATGCGGTGTTCGATACCTCTTAGTGGAGGTAGACCCGGAGGTAGCTCGTCGGGGAATACATCTTCGAATTCCTGCAATAGAGAAGATAACACTAAAGGGAGATTGTGAGAGTTGTTAGTTTTTGGTGCCTCATCCTTGCACAAAAGGACATAGTGCATAACACTTGATGGGTTCTCATACACTTCTCTCATCTCACTTTTGGTGGAAAATAGGACTAAGTTCTTGTCGCTCATCATGGAGGCAGTCAATTTGGGCTTGTGGCGCTCACCCTCTTTTGGGTGGTTCACTCTCTCACTATTCTCTCCACGATGGGTGGCTTGCTTGTCGGCAATCACTTGACTTGGAGACATTGGTCGTAGCACATATTACTTTCCTTTCATTTCGAAGCTATAGTGATTTGTACGCCCGTTGTGGATGACACCTCGGTCAAATTGCCATGGCCATCCAAGGAGGAGGTGGCAAATGGACATCGGAATGACATCACACTCCAAAGTGTCTTCGTAAGCTCCGATCTTGAAGGAAACTTGCACCACATGCTCGACTTGGATAGTGCTGGAGTCGCTAAGCCATTGAACCTTGTAGGGATGTGGGTGCTTCATCTTGATCAATTGGAGTTTGGAGCATAGTTCTTCACTTGCTAAGTTATGGCAACTCCCTCCATCGATGATGACCTTCACAGACCTTCCATTGATGGCGGCCTTGGTGTGGAAGATATTGCATCTTTGGTTTTCGTCTTGTTGGTGTTGAAGTGTCAAGACCTTGAAAACAGCGAGAGCGGGGCTCGAATCTTCGTCACAAAACACTTGATCATTTTCATCGTCATTCACTTATCGGTGCATGTCCACGTGCTCAAGGGCTTCCATTTCTCCTTCACTCATGGAGTCATATGTACCATCGTCGTGGAAGATCATGGTGCGCTGGATGGTACACTCGAAGGACTTGTGGCCTCGGCCACCGCGTGTGAAGCATTTGAAGGAACTTGTCTTGATGGTCTCATCAGTTGGTGTAGATGATGATGAAGATCTCGGCTTGAAATTGCTTGTAATAGGAGGACAACTTGGGGTGGTCGAAGTTTTCTTGTAACTTGACTTGTCGCCGTTGCTTGTAGATGGCTTGGTTGAGGTAGAAGGTGTTGGAGTCGTTGAAGCTTGAGAGTTGGGGACACCATAGGACTTGGATGAGAACTTGACATACTTGAAGTCATCTTGCACTTGACGTTCCGCTTTGGTAGCTTGATGCACTAGCTCGATGAGGTTCGAGTATGGTTGGAACTCGGCAATCTTCTTGATAGGGTGATTGAGTCCATTCAAGAAACGTGCCATAGTTTGCTCATCATCTTCCGTGACATTGCTCTTATCATGGAAATCTCCATTTCTTTGTAGTATTCTTCAACGCTCTTGGTTCCTTGCTTGAGGAGTTGGAGTTTCTTGAAGAGGTCACGGTTGTAGTAGGTTGGCACGGAACGTGCTCTCATGACATCCTTCATTTGCGCCCAAGTAGTGATGGGTGGTTCACCTCTTGCCTCACGGCGCTCAATGACTTGTTCCTACCAAATAAGGGCGTAGTCTTGAAACTCAAGGGTGCCATGGAGATCTTCTTCTCTTCCTCATAGTTGTGCAAATAGAATATTTTGTCAGCCTTCAATGCCCATGAAAGGTATTCTTGGGGATCATTGCTTCTGCACTTGGTCATGGTGAACTTTAGCTTGCCGTAGCATTGCTCTTCATTGTGTTGGGGTCGGGGGTAATGACGCCCTAGACGTGGAGGGTTATCAACTTCATGTTGCTCTTGTCATGGAGGATTCCCATTGTCTTCTTGCTCTTGTTGACGTGAGGTTCTTGTTGAGGTTGTGGAGGAGCTTGTCGAGCTTGTGGAGGAGATTGAGGAACTTGACGATGCACTCATGATTGATAAATACTCTATTGAACTTCATCGCGAAGTGCTTCTTCTTGTTCGCGCTTATGGCGGTTGCGTGCGGCAATGATGCGACTTGTGTCGTGTAGTGCACGTTGCGCCTCAAGTGCTTGCGCTTCTCGCCGTAGTTGTTCTTGACGTTGTGCCTCGGCATCTTGCTCGTCTTGGTGTTGTCGCGCTCGTTCTTCCTCTTATTGGCGTAGACGTTGTTGTTCTTGTGCTTGCACGAATGTAGCTTGGTTTTTGACGGTGTCGAAGCTCTTGCGCTCGAAGTTGCTCTTGATGATCAATGTCATGTAGGGGGTTGCGATTTGCTTGACGATCATGACACGCGGCTCGTCGAAGAGTGTTCGATGTCGGTGTACTTGAGTTCTCGGAGGAGTATTGACTTGAGTGGCTCCGTCTTGAGTGGGGCGAAGAGGTAGAAGAGCGGTTGACCATCATGGTTCGGATATCCTCCTTGAGAGATGCCATGGATGTGACAAAGTAGTCTCTTGTACATTGCTCGGATTGTCATAAGTCGGTGGCGAGGTTGTCAATGCGGTCGCCCAAAGCTTGTTGTTCTTGGTGCAAAGCTATAGGATAGAAAGTATGTCTAGAGGGTGGGGTGATTATACTACTTGACCAAATAAAAATCTAGCCTTTTCCCAATTTTAGTTCTAGGCAGATTTTAGCAACTTAGCACAAGTCAAGCAATCAACCTACACATGCAATTCTAAGAGTATAGCAGCGGAAAGTAAAACAATTGCATATGAAGGTAAAGGGAGGAGTTTGGAGTGTGCAAACGCAATTGGAGACACGGAGATTTTTGGCGTGGTCCGATAGGTGGTGCTATCGTACATCCACGTTGATGGAGACTTCAACCCACGAAGGGTAACGGTTGCGCGAGTCCACGGAGAGCTCCACCCATGAAGGGTCCACGAAGAAGCAACCTTGTCTATCCTACCATGGCCGTCGCCCGTGAAGGACTTGCCTCACTCGGGAAGATCTTCACAAAGTAGGCGATCTCCTTGCCCATACAAACTCCTTGGTTCAACTCCACAATCTTGACGGAGGCTCCCAAGTGACACCTAGCCAATCTAGGAGACACCACTCTCCAAGATGTAACAAATGGTGTGTTGACGATGAACTCCTTTCTCTTGTGCTTCAAATGATAGTCTCCCCAACACTCAACTCTCTCTCACAGGATTTGGATTTGGTGGAAACATGATTTGAGTGGAAAGCAACTTGGGGAAGGCTAGAGATCAAGATTTATGTGGTTGGAATGGAATATCTTGACCTCAACAGAAGTGTAGGTGCTTCTCTCTCAGAAAATGTATGTTGGAAGTGTAGGCATGTTCTGATGGCTCTCTCCATGAATGAAGAGTGGGTGGAGGGGTATAAATAGCCTCCACACAAAATCTAACCATTACACACAAATCACCAAACTCGGTGGGACCGAATCATGAAACTCGGTCAGACCGATTTAGTTCAAAATGTGAACGTTAGGATTTTTGGTGGGACCGACATGTCAACTCGATAGGACCGATTTTGTTAGGGTTAGGGCATAATGTAATCCAGGTGAGACCGATTACACAAACTCGGTGAGACCGATTTTAGTAATGGACTAACAGAGAGTTGGCCAAGCAAACTCGGTGGGACCGATTCGCTCATCTCGGTTGGACCAAAATGTTACAAAAGGGAAACAGAGAGTTTGCATTGCATTCTCGGTGGGACCGATCACTCATCTCGGTTTGACCAAAACGTTACAAAAGGAAAAGGAGAGATTATAATCCCATCTCGGTGAGACCTAGATCCTTATCGGTGAGACCGAAAAGACTAGGGTTTCTGGCAGTGGCTATGTCAACTGAACTCGGTGGCGCCAGATAGAAAGTTTCAGTGGGGCCGAGTTTGACTTTTGGTTTGGGACATATGTGGATGTGAGAAAGTAGTTGATGACTTTGGAGCATATCACTGAGCACTTTGAGAAAGCAAGCCATTAGGCAACACCTCATCCCCTCTTAATAGTATTGGCTTTTCCTATGGACTCAATGTGATCTTGGATCACTTAAAACGAAAAGATGTAGAGTCCTGAGCTTTGAGCTTGAGCCAATTCTTTGTCCTTAGAATTTTGAGGGATCCACTTTTCTCATCCATGCCATGCCAGTCATTGAGCTTTCCTGAAATGTTTATCTTTAAGTAGCATTAGCTCATTGAGTTATATGTTGTTAGGAATTACCTAAACCACCCAGGGATAGTTGCACTTTAAATCTCCCCCTTTTTCGTAATTGATGACAACATATAGATCAAAGCTTCGACAAATGATAAATAAGATTAAAAAACATCGTTGCTTTGAGAAGTACGTGATAAGCAAGAGCTCCCCCTAAATTTGTGCATTATTTAAAATTTGCTTCTAAATGCAAATGCACAATCGAGTGGGTTACTCTTCCATGTCACATACATCTTGGTGGAGCGCTCAAAATGATAGAGATTAAAAGCATGCACTCATCACCAAGCTAGTGAATGATCATATAAGTATATAAGAGATGATATCATCCAATAAGCATTGAGGGTAGCATATGATCAAACACATGATCAACAAGTATCTCACAAGGACATAAAGTATCTCACACAAGCACTCAATAAACAAGTTCAACCAAAATAGCAAGAGAGATAAAAAGAACAACACTCTCTCTCAAAGCCTATGATCTATACATTTTTCTCCCCCTTTGGCAACAAGTTACCAGAAAGTTCAAAAATGCATGGTGCTAAACGAATATCAGGCTTGATCTTCGGGAGGTGGTCTAGAGAGAACTCCAAGGACGAAGGCTTCTGATGAAGTAGTTGGAGCTGATGGAGTAGCTGCTGGAGGTGGCACTGGAGCTGTGGCTGCTGGAGCTGATGTTGTAGCTCTAGTATCTGTGACTGGCACTACAGCAGACCTCTGGCTTTAGGGCACTCTGGCAAAAGCATCTGTAGTTGACTTGCCCTTCCTCTCCTCCACTTCCTCCTGAAGTTGCTCAACTACAGATTGAATCTTAGTTACTTTGACATCAAGATCATAGAATTTCTGCTCAAGATCCTCTCCAAGCTCTCCTAGTTTTGAGTCAGGGTGGCCAAGCCCTTCTCAATCCTCAAGGTGGATTGGATCAGATATCCAAGCTGATCTTGCTTGCTCTTCAGGAAAAACTGAGATGCCTCCTCAACACTTGGCATCTTTGCAGCTTTCTCTGCCCTTGCTTTTTCTCTCTTCTCATGTGCTTGAGCCGAAGATGGTTCATTTTCATCCATGACAACAATGTTGTCATCAAATTCAGGGTAGATGGGCAGGTGCTCCTTATCCAAAAGATATTTGCCTGTGCCCATCTTTGAGTTGATGAGCTCCTGAATTTGTGGGGCATACCCACAACACCTCTTCTGATCAGCTGCTGTCCTTTTGATTGTCTCCACAATCAGACTCATGACTTTGAATTTTTGAGGCACATCAAACAAATGTAGCAAGTTGATGGCATGTCCTCTGATCATCTTGTGATCACCTGACTTGGGTAGCAATGTATGTGTGAGGATCTAATTTATAGTAGGCAGACCAGACAACAAGAAGTGGACAGATCCAAACTTGTGAGTATCCAAAGCAGCATCTAGGATCTCTTTGTACATGTTCGCCATTGTGTTGTGGTCTGTAACATCCCAAATTTTCAATTTGGAATGTTATACATTAGATCATCTATGCATATCATATTTTAATTTTGCATTTTGGTTGATCCTAGAAATTTCTACGCAACTCAAGGACCCACGGAGAGAGTTAGGGATTTCGTTATTTTCATATTTGAGTTTTCTCAAATTTTGAGAATAGGATCATTTGATTTTGTTATTTTATCGTCAATTATTTCTATTACAAAAATATGAGAGAGGGAATAAAATGACTTTCCCAAAATAAAGAAATATTGAGGGTTTAATAATAAAATCAAATAATATTTTATTTCGAAGTTTTTCGTTATTTTATTTGAATTTAGGAAAAATGTGCATTTTCCAAAATTGCATTTAGGCCCCAAATAAATGTTCACATTGTGCGGCTTGATTTTAGAAGCTCGGGAAAATTTATTTCGGGATTTTTGGAGTCCATTTAGTATTTCTTTTTATTTTTCTTCAGCGCGTAATTATTAAAAAAACGAACCGGCCTAACGGGCCGTGTCCGACCCGGACTCCGGACCGACAAGGCTATGTAAGCAGGGGGAGGAGGCCCAGCCGAAACCCTAAGCCGCCCCAGCCCCAGCGCCGCACCGCCGCCGCCTCCCTGCGCCGCCGCTGCCGCCTCCCGCCGCCGCCGCCTCGCCGCCGCACGCCGCCCAAGGTTCGCCGCGCCTCGAAATCCGCGCCGGTTTATTTTTTTTTCTTTTTGAAAGATCGTCCGGTTTTTCCATCGGTTTTTTTACTTTTGGTTTTTTTAGATTGGGTTTCCCTATTTATTTAAATAGCGAGCGTTCGTCCGTCCATTCGTTCTAATGAATGTTCGTCGTTTTTCTTTTTTTCGGATTTAATCCGCGATTTTTCTGATCGCAATTCCTGATCCGATTTTCTTTTTAGTATAACTTTTCGCTCTTTTATCGGAATCAGGCGATTCAAGCACCTGGAGTTTCGTCTTGAAACCCTCTATCCGTTTAACCAACTTAAACAAGTTTTTGCTACTGTAAAATTTGCCTTAGATCCAGATTAGTAGAACAAAGTTGTTTTCTTTTGCCGTTTGACTTTCGTTGCTTTGTTCGATTTGATTCTTTTTGCCAACCGGAGTTCTTAAGTTGAACCTTCTGGTTAGATCTCTTATTTGACTTTTACCTGTGCAATAGATGAGTACTTATTGTATGCTTGTTTGTTTGTCTGCGATAGAATACCCCAAGTGCGCCGCCTGTTACTTCGAATCGCTAGGTTTCCCGGATCATCAGCAAGGCAAGTAACACTTTGATCATACCTTTCCTACTACCTAGTTTTATTGCATTAGATCAATCCTCACACATTGCATGATTAGGATCTAATTAAATTGTGGGATGGGAGGTAGTTGAGGTAGTACCTATTACCTGTTTATTATCAAACCTTTGGGAGTTACTTCTACGTTTGCTTATTATGCCATGCTATGCTAGTAGACATGGATTGGTGAGTGATATCCATGACAGATGTGAGTTTGTTAATTAATGGTTTATCTAAGGTGGCAACTTAAACACACATCTGGGTGGATTGAGGCACCTGGGTATTCCAGGACTTGCCTGTTTTCTTTTGGACCGCCACCCAGGCTCAAAGGGATCATGAGACTATTCATACTAGAAACTTCGGTGTGCAGCCACAAGCTATTATGGGCACTAGCATAGTTGACTAAGTCGTGCGAACTCTTACAGTGGTAGACTAGCAGATGTAGGGGATGTAGGTGGTACGGTCTACCCGATCGTAAGGTGCTAGCGCTTCTGAAAGACTATCTCTTGGTCATCCGTCTTCTCAAACACCATGTAGTGCGAGAAACCAAACGGAGGCGATCGAGTCTTGTGGGGAAAAGTGTGCAAACCTCTGCAGAGTGTAATAAACTAATCATGGTTAGCCGTGTCCCCGGTTATGGACAATCTTGAGTATCTAGTACCTGGATTATCATGTGAATCTCAACATGTTACTCTAAATTAATTTTGTTGGGTTTTGTTAATGATATTTTTAATTGGGATTGAGAATGTTGTCAACCATTCTCATTGTTTAACAACTACCATGATAGTTAAATAAATTTATTCCTTTGAAGTAAGGAAAAATTGGCTTTACGCAAAACTGTAACCATAGAGCTTTCCACCAGCCAGATATGCATATAGTATAGATGTTTCATTCCATTACTCTCTATGTATTACCTTGCCAGCATATTTCATGTGCTGACCCGTTTTGGGATGCAATGTTAATGTTGCAGACTTTTCAGACGATGATTAAGGAGTTTTTAGGTCGTGGTTCTATACTCAGTGATGCCATTGGAGTTGATGGACTCACTTATCTTCCAAGCCTTCCGCTGTTATCGTTATTAGATGGCCTTAAGCCATATTTATTGTAATAAGTTCTCTATGGAGACACTCGATGTAATAAGTGTGTGATTACAACTCTGTTATAAATCCTCCGAGTACTGTGTGGTGTCAGCATTACTGATCCAGGAATGACACCGGAGCACAGAGATCAGACTGTTTGAGGTCTGGTCGCTACAAAGATGGTATCAGAGCACACACTCACTGTAGGACACGACCACTAGGCTAAAGACCTAGATCACTATTCACTCTCTTCTCCTCTGACTCCTCATATTTTCTACTCTTTTAGGATGGCGGATGCAAGGAACAAGTTCACACAACCGGATGAAGATACACCCTTTGGACGTCACTTGAAGGAAGTCACTAGATACCTGAACATAGGAGTACCAAGCTTCACCAGAACCTACAATGCCACTTTACCTGAAGAAGAGCGTTGGATGATTCAAGTTCAAGATCCAGGAAGGACGTTCATGCCAGTCACTGAGCCCATAGAGTTTTCTTTTGATGCACCAACTTGGAGTCTAGGAAAGAGCATGGCAGCTCACATCGCCATGGGACGCATTGGAGAGGTCTACCGCAATGATCTCAAGGATACTATCTACCAGATTTGTGGGCACCGAGATGAGCACTGGGAGATGATCAGCACCAGGAAGGATAGATCAATCGGAGCTTTTATCCAGGAGTTAAACCAGCACATTCGACGACAGGAGAACCAGATGTGCGCCGACATGATAGATCTGAAGAAGGCAAGGACAAGAATCAAGGAACTGGAGGAAGAACTCAAGGCTACACGTGAAGATTATGAAGAGGAAATTGAAGTATTGGTGGATAAGAATGTCGACCTAACTATGAAGCTAGCGATATTTATGGGAGACCCTACACCAGTAGATGAAGACGAAGAACCCAAGGAGATTAGCCCGGAAGACTACATCATCATCGACGACACAGACTCGGACCCAGACCAAAGCGATGATGACTATGTTGATGAAGCTGGAGCAGATATCATGGAGTCTGCAACCGAAGAATATTTCTAGTAGACCACCTCATCAGTAGTAGTAGTCCACCATGTAAATATAGTAGTCTGAGCACTTTTGCGATAGCTAGATCGATTGTATGCCCTTGTTTGATTGAATGAAGTGAATTGTTTGCTTTTGCCTCATGTGCATATGGGTAGTGTTTTCTCTTTAGACCCCCTCTATTCTTACATCTCATCTTTTCTAAACCCTCAGATGCCTCCGAGACGTGACCCCGGATTTACCTTTCCACCGGAGCTCACCCAGTTGATCCAGCAGCAGAACACATTGATGCAGTTGCTAGTCCAGAATCAGAACCAGGGGAACAACAACAACAACCCACCACCACCACCACCTGTTGATCACTTAGCCCGTTTTCTTAGGCTAAATCCGCCGGTGTTTTCCAGTAGCACCGAGCCGATAGTAGCAGATGATTGGCTCCGCAAGACAGCTAGAGAGTTGACCACAACAGGATGCACGGACGGAGAAGGTGAAGTTTGTCGCACATCAGCTTGAAGGACCCGCAGCATCATGGTGGGAGAATTTCACAGCCACTTTCCCTGTCGACACTGTCACATGGGACCAGTTTCAGCAGGCCTTTCGTACTGCCCATCTTTCAGCAGGAGCTATGGCCATGAAGAAGCGTGAGTTTCACAACTTGCGCCAAGGAGGACGGACAGTAGGCTAGTATGTGAAGGAATTTAGTAAGTTAGCACGTTATGCCCCAGATGACGTTGCTATGGATGCAGCTAAGTAAGAGAAGTTTCTGGAAGGACTGAATGATGAGTTGAGTATGTAGTTGATGGTATCAACCTTCAACAACTACCAGGAGTTGGTAGACCGTGCTCTTATGATTGAAGGCAAGCAACAACAAATTGAGAATCGCAAGAGGAAGTATGGACAAGGAAAGTACAATTCAGGAGCTCAGCAGAAACCACGTTTTACCCCTAGACCGGGAGGACATTTTCAGCATACCCATGGAGGAGGTAGCTCGCACAATCACAATGGCACCAGGAATGATAATGGGAATGGAGGAAGCAATGGCCAGAATCGCACCAACCCATCAACCCCAGCCAAGAGGGACCTGAGCCAAGTCACTTGCTTTAAGTGTTCGAAGACTGGACATTATGCCAATGAATGCCCTGAATTGCAAAATGGAAATAGCAATGGAAGCTCTGGGAAGAAGCCGAACCCTTTCAACAGGGGACAGGTGAACCACGTAAACGTGGAGGAGGTTGAAGCTCAGCCTGATGCAGTAATAGGTAAGTTTTTGGTTAAGTCATTTACTGCACTCGGTCTTTTTGATACTGGTGCATCGCATTCATACATCTCAAGGGGATTTGTGGATAAGTATAACCTGTCAACCCAAGCCCTTAGGTCACCCATGTTAGTAACCTCGCCTGGAGTAGAATATTTGGCTAGTCGATGGTGTGATCGGTTACCATTAAGGATTGGTAACTATGTTTTTCCCTCAGACCTAATAGTATTGGAATCCCAAGGATTGGATGTGATATTTGGCATGGATTGGTTGTCAAAGTATGAAGGGAATATTGAATGTGCTAGTAAGTCAATTTTGCTTACCACCCCAAAAGGGAGAAGGATCAAGTATGTATCCCGGCATGTGCCAAAGATGGCTCAAATAAATTGCTTAATAGGAGTTGTGCAGGAGGAAGTACCAGTGGTAAGGGATTTCCCTGAAGTATTTCCAGAAGAGTTGCCAGGCATGCCACCGGATAGAGATATTGAGTTTTTTGATTGAGCTATTGCCAGGCACCAGGCCAATATCGAAGAGACCATATAGGATGCCAGCAAAGGATTTGGTGGAAATTAAGAAGAAGATTAAGGAGTTACTGGATAAGGGATATATTCGCCCAAGTTCTTCGCCTTGGGGATCGCCAGTACTTCTAGTGGATAAGAAGGATGGATCGTTAAGGATGGTTGTAGATTATCGAGGATTGAATGAAGTAACGATCAAGAACAAGTACCCACTACCAATCAGGTATGGGCTGTTTGATCAATGATCAATGATCAATGATCTGTTTGATCGATTGCAAGGAGCTAAGGTATTTTCCAAGATCGATCTGCGATCAGGATACCACCAGTTGAAGATTCGAGAACATGATATACCTAAGACAGCTTTTCCCACCAGGTATGGGCTGTACAAGTATACCGTTATGTCATTTGGTCTGACTAATGCACCTGCCTATTTTATGAACATGATGAACAAAGTATTTATGGAGTTTTTGGATAAGTTCGTCGTGGTGTTCATTGATGATATCCTGGTTTAGTCGAAGAATGAAGAGGAGCATAAGGAACATTTGCGACTGGTACTTGAGAAGCTCAGAGAACATTAGTTGTATGCCAAGTTCAGCAAATGTGAGTTTTGGCTGAAGGAAGTAGGATTCCTCGGACATGTTATATCTGGAGAAGGTATAGCAGTTCATCCCACTAAAGTTGATACCGTGACCAAGTGGGAAGCACCAACCACGGTTGGAGAGATCCGGAGTTTTCTTGGACTCGCAGGATAGTACCGAAGATTCATTGAGAATCTCTCCAAGATTGCGAAGCCTATGACGGAGTTATTAAAGAAAGATACCAACTTCATATGGACGGAGGAATGTGAGGCTAGTTTCCAAGAGTTGAAGAAACATTTGGTTACTTCACCTGTGTTGATTTTGCCAGACCAGACCAAAGATTATGAGGTGTATTGCGACGCTTCACGTCGAGGACTTGGAGCAGTGCTTATGCAGGAAGGGAGAGTTGTTTCATATGCCTCAAGGCAACTGAAGCCTCATGAGTTGAATTATTCTACGCAAGATTTGGAGTTAGCAGCCGTAGTGCATGCATTGAAAACATGGAGACATTTTCTGATTGGAAATCATTGTGAGGTGTACACGGATCATAAGAGTTTGAAATACATCTTCACACAGAAGGAGTTAAACCTCAGACAAAGGAGATGGTTGGAGCTCATCAAGGATTATGATATGAGATTGCATTACCATCCCGGAAAGGCTAATGTAGTAGCTGACATATTAAGCCGTAAGAGCCACGTCAATATATTAATGATGGGAGAAATACCAAGGGAGTTAGCAGAAAATCTTTGTGAACTATGTTTGGAAATAGTTCCGAGAGGCTATGTAGCAGCATTGGAGATTCAGTCAACTTTGATGGATAGAATCAGGGAAGCTCAGAAGACTGACAAGGAGATTGCCTCTATTAAGGAGAAACTTAGCAAAGGAAAGGCTAAAGGATTTCGTGAGGATGAACACGACACCCTATGGTTTGAAGACCGTGTTTACGTACCCAATGACCCAGAGATCAGGAAATTGATACTACAAGAGGCACACGATTCACCATATTTGATTCATCCAGGAAATACCAAGATGTATTTGGATTTGAAAGATATTTTCTAGTGGACCAGAATGAAGAAGGATATTGCAGAGTACGTAGCAGTTTGTGATGTATGTCAGAGAGTAAAGGCAGAGCATCAGAAGCCAGCAGGATTGTTACAACCATTGTCGATACCCGAATGGAAGTGGGATAAGTTAGGCATGGATTTTATCACGGGATTACCCAGGACTCGTTCAGGCTATGACTCGATTTGGGTTGTAGTTGATCGATTGACGAAGGTAGCTCATTTCATCCCAGTAAAGACCACTTACACCAGTGCTAAGTTGGCAAAGATAAACATGACCAGGATCGTATGTCTGCATGGAGTTCCGAGGAGTATCATATTAGATAGAGGAACCCAGTTTACCTCAAAGTTCTGGAAGCAGTTGCATGAAACTTTGGGTACCAGGCTAGAATTCAGTACAACTTTTCATCCACAGACAGATGGACAGATCGAGAGAGTCAATCAGATTTTGGAGGATATGCTGAGAGCTTGTGCGCTAGATTACGGATCAAGTTGGGACGACAATTTGCCATATGCAGAGTTCTCTTACAACAACAGTTACCAAACCAGTTTGAAGATGGCCCCTTTCGAAGCCTTGTACGGAAGGAGGTGCAGGACACCGTTGTCGTGGGACGAAGTTGGAAACCGCCAGTTGCTTGGACCTGACTTGATTAAAGAGTCTGAACAGAAGGTGAAGTTGATTCGCGATAGACTCAAGGTAGCTCAGTCCAGACAGAAGAGTTATGCAGATTCTAAATGCAAGGAGACAGTTTACGAAGTTGGAGATAGAGCTTATCTTCGAGTATCTCCACTTCGAGGAACAAAGCATTTTGGAGTTAAAGGGAAGTTAGCGCCACAATTTGTAGGACCATATCGAGTTTTGGAACGTATGAGAGAAGTGGCCTACAAGTTGGAATTGCCCAAAGGATTGTCAGGAGTTCATGATGTGTTCCATGTTTCCCAGTTGAAGAAGTGTCACGCGGAGATGGCTGACATACCGTTGAGAGACACAGTGCCATTGGAAACAATTCAGTTGGATAACAATTTGACCTATGAGGAGAAACCAGTTAAGATTCTCGAGTTTGCCAATCGAGTCACTTGCAGCAAGGTTATCAAGTTTTGCAAAGTTCAGCGGAGCCACCACACGGAGGACGAAGCCACCTGGGAACGAGAGGAAGATTTGCTCAAGGACCACCCTCACCTATTTTCTAGCCAACCCGAAACTCGAGGGCGAGATTCATCTTAAGGGGGGTAGGTTTGTAACATCCCAAATTTTCAATTTGGAATGTTATACATTAGATCATCTATGCATATCATATTTTAATTTTGCATTTTGGTTGATCCTAGAAATTTCTACGCAACTCAAGGACCCACGGAGAGAGTTGGGGATTTCGTTATTTTCATATTTGAGTTTTCTCAAATTTTGAGAATAGGATCATTTGATTTTGTTATTTTATCGTCAATTATTTCTATTACTAAAATATGAGAGAGGGAATAAAATGACTTTCCCAAAATAAAGAAATATTGAGGATTTAATAATAAAATCAAACAAGATTTTATTTTGGAGTTTTTTGTTATTTTATTTGAATTTAGGAAAAATGTGCATTTTTCAAAATTGCATTTAGGCCCCAAATAAATGTTCACCTTGTGCGGCTTGATTTTAGAAGCCCGGGAAAATTTATTTTGGGATTTTGGAGTCTGTTTAGTATTTCTTTTTATTTTTCTTCTGCGCGTAATTATTAAAAAAACGAACCGACCTAACGGGCCGTGTCCGACCCGGACTCCGGCCCGACTAGGCTATATAAGCCGGAGGAGGAGGCCCAGCCGAAACCCTAAGCCGCCCCAGCCCCAGCGCCGCGCCGCCACCGCCTCCCAGCGCCGCCGCCGCCTCCCAGCGCCGCCGCCGCCTCCCGCCGCCGCCTCGCCGCCGCACGCCGCCCGAGGTTCGCCACGCCTCAAAATCCGCGCCGGTTTATTTTGTTTCTTTTCGAAAAACCGTCCGGTTTTTCCGTCGGTTTTTTTTAGTTTCGGTTTTTTAGATCGGTTTTTCCGATTTATTTAAATAGCGAGCGTTCGTCCATTCGTTTGTTCTAATGAACATTCGTCATTTTTCTTTTTTTTCGGATTTAATCCGCGATTTTTCTGATCACGATTCCTGATCCGATTTTCTTTTTAGTATAACTTTTCGCTCGTTTATCGGAATCAGGCGATTCAAGCGCCTGGAGTTTCGTCTTGAAACCCTCTATCTGTTTAACCAACTTAAACAAGTTTTTGCTACTGTAAAATTTGCCTTAGATCCAGATTAGTAGAACGAAGTTGTTTTCTTTCGCGGTTTGACTTTCGTTGCTTTGTTCGATTTGATTCTTTTTGCCAACCGGAGTTCTTAAGTTGAACCTTCTGGTTAGATCTCTTATTTGACTTTTACCTGTGCAATAGATGAGTACTTATTGTATGCTTGTTTGTTTGTCTGTGATAGAATACCCCAAGTGCGCCGCCTGTTACTTCGAATCGCTAGGTTTCCCGGATCATCAGCAAGGCAAGTAACACTTTGATCATACCTTTCCTACTACCTAGTTTTATTGCATTAGATCAATCCTCACACATTGCATGATTAGGATCTAATTAAATTGTGGGATGGGAAGTAGTTGAGGTAGTACCTATTACCTGTTTATTATCAAACCTTTGGGAGTTACTTCTACGTTTGCTTATTATGCCATGCTATGCTAGTAGACGTGGATTGGGTGAGTGATATCCATGACAGATGTGAGTTTGTTAATTAATGGTTTATCTAAGGTGGCAACTTAAACACACATCTGGGTGGATTGAGGCACCTGGGTATTCCAGGACTTGCCTGTTTTCTTTTGGACCGCCACCCAGGCTCAAAGGGATCATGAGACTATTCATACTAGAAACTTCCGTGTGCAGCCACAAGATATTATGGGCTCTAGCATAGTTGACTAAGTCGTGCGAACTCTTATAGTGGTAGACTAGCAGATGTAGGGGATGTAGGTGGTACGGTCTACCCGATCGTAAGGTGCTAGCGCTTCTGAAAGACTATGTCTCGGTCATCCGTCTTCTCAAACACCATGTAGTGCGAGAAACCAAACGGAGGCAATCGAGTCTTGTGGGGAAAAGTGCGCAAACCTCTGCAGAGTGTAATAAACTAATCATGGTTAGCCGTGTCCCCGGTCATGGACAATCTTGAGTATCTAGTACCTGGATTATCATGTGAATCTCAACATGTTACTCTAAATTAATTTTGTTGGGTTTTGTTAATGATATTTTTAATTGGGATTGAGAATGCTGTCAACCATTCTCAATGTTTAACAACTACCATGATAGTTAAATAAATTTATTCCTTTGAAGTAGGGAAAAATTGGCTTTACGCAAAACTGTAACCATAGAGCTTTCCACCAGCCAGATATGCATATAGTATAGCTGTTTCATTCCATTACTCTCTATGTGTTACCTTGCCAGCATATTCCATGTGCTGACCCATTTCGGGCTGCAACATTAATGTTGCAGACTTTTCAGACGACGATTAAGGAGTTTTTAGGTCATGGTTCTATAGTCAGTGATGCCGTTGGAGTTGATGGACTCACTTATCTTGCAAGCCTTCCGCTGTTATCGTTATTAGATGGCCTTAAGCCATATTTATTGTAATAAGTTCTCTATGGAGACACTCAATGTAATAAGTGTGTGATTGCAACTCTGTTATAAATCCTCTGAGTAGTGTGTGGTGTCAGCATTACTGATCCAGGGATGACACCGGAGCATAGAGATTAGACTATTTGAGGTCTAGTCGCTACATGGTCTTTCTTCTTCTCAGCATATACATCTAAGTCATCTTCATGCTCTGCAGGGGCATTGATCAGCTTAGCCCATTCATCAACTATGGAGTGGTACCTGGTATCCTCAGACATCCAAACGATCTTTCCATCTGATTAGAAGTGGGCAGTGGAGTAAAACTGCATGATCAGCTCATCGTTCCACTTGGTGAGCTTCTGGGCCACAAAGGTATCAACTCCACATACCTTGAAGCTGACATATACACCTGGATAGTGATCTTTATTCTCCTTGATGTACTCCCAGTCAACCCATCTCATGTCACACACAATGGGCTTCTTGTCAAGCAGGATTGTCTCATAAAAGTCTTGTTGTTCCTTGGTGTGAAACCTGTAGTCCACATCAGTTCTCCTCCTAACAGCATATGGATCAGACTGCCTCCATAACCTCAGTCCTGCATCCTTCCTGATGTGCATGTCCTCACCGACTGGATGAGCATCATTATGGCCAGGAATTTTGGGCTTCAACTTCCGCAAAACATGGGATTCATCATCCTCTTCTTCAGCAGCTTCGGGCACTGGGGCCTTGTTCTTTTCCTCAGCTCATATACTCCTGGTGTTCCTCTTGGGTTTTGGAGGTTTCTGAGCATCAGCTTTGGGAGCAGGTTTGGGCTTAGATGGAGCAGCCGCTGATCTAATTGCATCTCCCATGAGCTTCTGTGCTTTGGGTGCTGGTGCAGCATCCTCTTCCTCTTCATCTGAGCCTCTCATTATTGATGATCTGCCAAGCACTCTGGCATTGGTCTTCTTGACCCTTTCCTTCCTTTTCTTGCCTTCTCCAACTGCCTGTTTAGTTGGCTTGGAGGTTTCAACAGTGGATGCTCTGGCCTTAGACATAGGAACTCTCTTTGCTGCTCCCTTCTTATGCATCCTTGGCTTAACTGTAGCAGTTGAGCCATACTCCTTTTCAGCACCTTTTTCCTTCAAGTGGCCTCATCCTCAGATTCTAAGGTTTTCTTTTTCCTGGATCTGGTTGTTGCCTTAGGTAAGTTGCTTGGAGTGCTCCTGCTTCCATCATCAAAAGAGCTGGAGGGACTAGTGCCCTCACTCATCTGGACCTATTCTTCAGATTTGTTCTGGCTGTCACTTTGATTAGATATCATGCATGCAAACTATCAGCAGACCCTGTGAATGGATTATAGATGAGGTAGAGAAGATGAGCATCACAAAGTACAGGAATTTTGCAAAACAATTGAGTCAAAAAGTTGAGTTTTAGTTCTCTACAGAAGTGATCTCGGAGCTACCGAATTGACAAACTCGGTGATATCGAAGCAACACTTGGAACCTAAACTAGTGAACTCGGTAGGGCCGAGTCACAGTTCGGTGGCATCGAGATTGCTAGGGTTTCACAGAATCTTGAACTCGGTCACACCAATTTGCGCGTTTCGGTCAGACCGAAGAGCGCATGTGCAATGGCCAAGGCCGAATCGGTGAGACCGATTTCTACAGTTCGGTCGGTCCGAGATGAGTTCTGCGGAGAGCTAACCGTAAAATTTTCGAATCAATCTAGACCTAAGGAAGTTTTAGCTGGATGGATGAATCTCAATCGTGGCAAGAAACATGGCATTGTCCTTGTGCTAGGAATCGGAGTGAAAAGACAACACAAGGGATCGAACACTTACCCTAATGCGGCGAGTGTTCGCTACGGCGGCAACAGCGGAGCAGATTGCCATTGACGGCGGCGGAGACCAGCGGCGGGAGGTCGCTGGCGGCGAGAAGACGATCCGGAGACCCGAAGAGGTAGAGTAGGTAATGCGCGGGCGAAGGGTTTCAGAAAAATTTCCAAAATTTGGCACGTCAATATATATAACCTGACCGCATTGGTGTGATAGAGTGGAACAACTCGGTGGCACCGAGATGCAAAACTGCAGGCAGTTACTGCAACTCGGTGTGACCGAACGGCTCTAATCGGTTGCACCGAGATTGAAAACCTAGATCAACTAAGTGTTCTCGGTAGGACTGAAAAGGATGAATCGGTTAGACCGAAATGCACAAAGAGGTTTTAGAAGTTTAAGTCTATGACGAATCGGGAACTCCGAGTGCTCCTCACACAGAGTGGTTCGAATCTAACTTGATCAAACTTTGTGATGTAGCATGAATAGAGTTTGAGACGAGAAAAGCATAGATAGCTAGAGGGAGTTCTTAGGCATTCTTGTCCATCCATTTGGCAAAAGAGAAAAAACCAAACAATCAAAGCAACAAATGGATGTCCTCGAATGGGAAAAATATGCATTCAACATGCTCACACAATTAAAATGGCAAATGAAATATGTGACGAAGCATGCACATACACTCTAGCATCTATCAAGCAATTGGCGATGACTAGGTCATCTATATATGAGTATATTGACTTAGGAGTCAAATGAGAACATTTGATCATTAGTCATACGCATCGTTTAAGCACAAGTGGGGTTACCACTTTTACATAGAGCATTGTTGTACTCACACCATTAGAGTTGCTTTAACTCAATTGATTAGAGTAAAGCTCCCCCTAGATGTGATATCCCCCCTAAGAGGGATCAACTAACCTTGGGTTTTGTTGATGATGATTTCACGTAGGTGCTGAAGATGTGATGCTCAATGTTGATGTAGATCATTTGGAGCAATCCTTTGGAGTGAGTTGCACTTTCAATACCTACATGGGTTAGTCCCACAAGGAACAAACAAGGATATCCATAAACATAGAGTGATGTGTACACAAGATGATGTCCATGGAAGCATTAGGTTACCTTGTCCCTTGTCTTACCAACAAGAGGGTTTGTGACTCCTTGAACTAGTGCAAGATATGAAAGTTGTTTGCACTTGTCCTTGCCAAAATGATAAGAGTGAAGTAGGTTGGCGGAGTCATCCTCAAGAACTCTCTAGTTCTTGTTATTTGGGATCCACACCATCTTGATGGGAATCCTTGGGGTTGTAGTCGTACTTGAAGTAGAACTTGATGTAGTCTTGGGAATCCATTTGACCAAGGCCTTGGGTGCTTCCTCGAATGCATCAATCTCCTCTTGAAGCTTGTCCTTTCCTTTTTGCTTGTGGTCTTCTGGTGGAAGATCATCTTGAGATTGTGTTCCTTTGAAACAAGTAGGATCATACTTATCTTGTTGAGGAACAAACTTCGTCTTTGGGTATTGATCTTCTTCCCACTCAACTCCATTGGCATTAAACTTCCGTTCAAAACCAACACCTTGATTCTTCCGGTGTCTTCCTTGCTTGCGTACAATATCCTCAAATTGCTTACTTCCGGCAAGGCTCTTGTAAACACCTTTCTCTATAATTCCCTTCAATAAGCTATTTTCTTGCTAAAGTGTAACTTGGCTAAGAGAATCATTAGTGGAATCAAGAGAGCTACTAGAAGCAACAACATTGGATTTAGCATGATTGTTGTTACTACTAGATGAAGAATCTTTCTTGTTCTTGTTACTAGATTTAACTTGTGGCATGTAAGTAGACAAGAGTAAATGCTTGGCAATGTAAGAAGAACTTTTCTTGCGAAGATCATCATTGATTGCCTTTAAAAATTCATGTTCTTGCTCAAGGGTGAGCTTTTCAAAGCGTAGCTTATCATGAGTCTTTCAAAGTTCTCGGTGATCTTCCTAGGTAGTTTAATGAGCTAACTTAAGAGTGTTTAGTTCTTTAGTTAGACTGTCAATCTCCTTCTTATCATCGTCATTCATTTTATCTTGATTATTATGATTAATAGCAAGCTCATCATAGTTTTCATAAGTAGAGTTGTCAACAAGTAAATCATCATCTCCTAGCAAGTCAACTTCATCACTATTGAAATCAACATACTCGGGGTGTGTTACCTTTGGACCTTTAGCCATGAAGCATCTCCAAATTCCTTCATTTGGTGAGTCAAATATGTCGTAGGACTTGGTTGTCACAAGTGCTAGTCCGGCAACACCTTCATCTTGAGTATATTCGGAGTCGGAGTGATAACTTCTTTTGGAGTGATTGTCGGAGTTGGAACTGGATACCCATTCACCAACATGAGCTTGATGTCTTCTTTTTGTGTAGCTCCTTGATGACTTGTCCTTCCTTTCTGGGTCCTTGCTTCTCCGAGAGGGTCTTCGTTCATAACGATCATCTCTACCCCTTCTCTCTCTCTCTTGATGGTGATTCTTCTCTTCTACTCCTTCTTTTGGGAGAATCTTCTCTTCTTTTGTAGGGGGCGTACTGTAACACCCACGATGCGGCTATATCTCCCACGTGTGGGAGCACGACTTAAAGGCATAACCGCATAGTAGGCATGTCGCAAGAGGGGTAATCTTTACACATCCCATGTACTGAATAAGAATGGGATAAAGAGTTGGCTTACAATCGCTACTTCACACAATACATAAATATAGCATTACATCATGCAGAATACAATCAAGGTCCGACTACGGAATCAAATAAAGAAAGACAACCCCAAATGCATATATCCCCGATCGCCTCGATTGGGCTCCACTACTGATCGGAAGGAAACGAAACAACACAATGGACACGATATTCATCGAGCTCCCACTTGAGCTCAGTTGCGTCATCTGCATTGGTATCATCGACACCTGCAATTGTTTTGGAAGTATCTGTGAGCCACGGGGACTCAGCAATCTCACACCCGTGAGATCAAGACTATTTAAGCTTATGGGTAGGAAAGGTAGTAAGGTGGAGCTGCAGCAAGCGCTAAGCATATATGGTGGCTAACTTACGCAACTGAGAGCGAGAAGAGAAGCAATGCACGGTCGAGAAACTATACAGATCAAGAAGTGATCCTAAAACTACTTACGTTCAAGCATAACACAAGAACTGTGTTCACTTCCCGGACTCCGCCGGAAAGAGACCATCACGGCTACACACGCGGTTGATTCATTTTAATTAAGTTAAGTGTCAAGTTCTCTACAACCGGATATTAACAAATTCCCATCTGCCCATAACCACGGGCACGGCTTTCGAAAGTTCAAAACCCTACAGGGGTGTCCCAACTTAGCCCATCACAAGCTCTCATGGTCAACGAAGGATATTCCTTCTCCCAGGACGACCCGATCAGACTCGGAATCCCGGTTACAAGACATTTCGACAATGGTAAAACAAGACCAGCAAAACCGCCAGAATGTGCAGACAAATCCCGATAGGAGTTGCACATATCTCATTCTCAGGGCACACTGGATGAGCAGTCCGTACAACCAAAACCAACCCTCGAGTTTCCCCGAGGTGGCGCTGCAAGGGGCTATAGTTTGGACCAACACTCAG
>NC_041380.1:275030355-275093004 GCF_002162155.2 Triticum dicoccoides | reverse complement strand
AAAGATGACCCTTGAGTCTGAAGAACCCAAGGGAAAAAGGCTTAGGTGGCAAATGGTAAAACCAAGGTTGGGCCTTGCTGAAGGAGTTTTATTCAAGGCGAACTGTCAAGGGGTTCCCATTATAACCCAACCGCGTAAGGAACGCAAAAATCAAGGAACATAACACCGGTATGACGGAAACTAGGGAGGCAAGAGTGGAACAAAACACCAGGCATAAGGCCGAGCCTTCCACCCTTTAGCAAGTGTGTAGATGCATTAAATTAAACAAGATATAATAATGATATCCCAACAATAATCATGTTCCAAAAAGGAACAAACTCCATCTTCACCTGCAACTACCAACGCTACAAGAGGGGCTCAGCAATGCGGTAACATAGCCAAACAACAGTTTGCTAGGGCAAGGTGGGTTAGAGGCTTGACATGGCAATATGGGAGGCATGATATAGAAAGTGGTAGGTATCGCGGCATAGCAATAGAGCGAGCAACTACCAAGCAAAGATAGAAGTGATTTCGAGGGTATGGTCATCTTGCCTGAGATCCCGCAAGGAAGAATAATGAGTCCATGAAGAAGACAAACGGACATAGTCGAACGGATCCTCACAAATGCGACGTTATCGGAACCAACCCGAAGAAGCAACACCGGAAAGAAGCAAACCACGTACTAAACAACCATCACAAGCATGGCATGATGCACAACCATGTATGATGCATGTCCGGTTTAATGCGACATGGCATGTCAAAGTGCACAAGCAAAACTACAAGTTAAGTGGAGCTCAATATGCAACGAGTTGCATATTGACGGAACACCACATTCAAGTTATTTAGTTCGATCTCGTTTATGTACCCAACAATATTAAATGTTGATTAACATGGCAAGAGATGAAGCATATGAAAACTACCTATCTAGGCAAGTTTAAATGAGGCCGGAACAACAAGCAACAAGTCCGGAAAAATCCTCATGTGAAAATTATGGATTTGGTACCATTCTGACTTAAATCATATTTTAGAGATGTTTAACATGCAAAGTGATGCCACCATGTTAAAGTAGGCATTTTTCTACCCCATTTACATATAAAGTTTGTTAGGTTTGGAGCTACGGTTATTTAGTTATGAATTAAATCATTTTAGCATGCTATATGAGCAAATTTAATCAAACATCATTTTAAGAATTTCAAACATGGATGAAAATAACATATTATGAAACTAGATGAATTTCTAAGCATTTTACATATATAATGTTTTTACAAGTGATGCATGGTTGATGAGTTAGGATATGCATTAAACTTAGGGGGTTTTCTGCAAAACTGCAGTCTCTCGATAAGTAGTAAAATCGCAGAACATGGAAAAACCCTATCGGGCCGAATCTGAAGCAAGCTAGGTCTATAGAAAAAAAACGGAGGCTCCGCTGGGGCCTCACCATGGGCTTCGGCCCAGATCTGGAAAGCAGAGGCATGTCGGTTGCTGGGCCTCGGAGCGATGCGGCTGGATTGGCCTAGGCAGCAAAGCGACGGGTCAACGACGCGGGCGAGCGATTCGAGCGAAGCAGGGGAAGTAGCAGGCGCGGTCAACGTTGTTCCCGCATGCAGAAGCAGGGAAGGCCGGCGCGGTTTGGCTCGGGATGGATCCCGAGGAAGATGCGGCGGCGGTGGGGTAAGGGGACAAATGCCCTAGATTTTAGGGTTTGGCTTGATTTGGTAGGGGTTGACTATATATAGGGACAAAAGGGTTAGGTTAGGGGCTATCTCGTCCCTCCGATCAAAACTGGACGGTCGGGAAAAATAAACTAGGGAGTCCAAATAAGAAAACGGTGATGTTTTGTAGATGTTTGGGGATGATCTGTAGGCAACGGTGATGACAAAGTGGGTCGGGTCCGGGACAGCTTCCGGACGCGCGCGAGGGGTTCGATGCACTGTGCAGAGAGGGTTTCGGACCGTGCGATCGCATCGGACGGCTCCGGACACGAAGAGGGGTAGGAGGATGGACTAGGTGGGCTATGGCGAGACTGCGAGGGGAGAAGAGAGAGAGAGCGCCCGACATCTGTTTTCGGAGACCAAAAATGCCCGACGTTTGATCGGCTATATTGTCGCTATAGTTATCCGTTGGGGCGTCAAACGGACTCCGAATGCGATGAAACTTGGCAACCGGCCTACCTACACTAAAATAAGACCACACGCCAACTTTCAACCCATTCTGAGAACATTTTTTGGCCACTTATAAAATAATATTTCGGACATGCCGCGGCGCGTGCGAGTGTGGTTGGACTCAGAACGGACAACGAAGAGAATGGGGGAACCCGGACGGATGCAAGTTTTGAAAACATGATGATGCAATGCGGATGGTGACATGGCAACATGCAAACGAATGACAAGGCAACAACACAAATAATTGGAAGACACCTGGCACAACGGTCTCGGGGCGTCACAACACTCCACCACTATGAGAGGATCTCGTCCCGAGATCTAGGATGGCACCAGAGGGAAACGGAAGAGGAAGACAAAAGGTAAAGCTAAGTTTCTTGTTTGACAAACGTATGAAATCAATGAACCTTGAGAGGTTGAACAAATTGAAAGAAAGAATACAGCGAAGATGAACAAAGTTGAAAACAATCCGTTAGAAAAGAGGAACGAAGAAGAACAAATTCGGACAACACTCCGGTTGAAAAGAGATGCAAGACTTGATAAGGCGAAAAGATCTTGAGTTAAGGGCACAACACTCCAGTTAAATGTATAAGCACGAAAAGAACACAATCCTCATAACTTGAGATGATGATAGGAGAGAGCAACAACACAATGCCTCCGAAACAGAAGATAGAACGAGTTGAAAGTAACTAAGAAGAAAACAACATCTTCTACCTCGAATGAATTTGAAAGCATCCTTCCAAGAAGGTTATAACGGAGTTGTTGGAGACCAACAACGAAAAGAGTAAGCTTGTTGTGGGCTTATGGAAAACACGTCGAAATCTTGTGGTGAAATTCTGCCACTAACGGAAACAATAGATTGGATTGATATCAACAAGGAGATGAGAAGTTTATTTCACCGGGAGGATAAATGAAGAACTTGGGTCATTTATGAGCACCATAAATAGCAACAATCCTTAGGGAAGGCTTTAGGTGAAACATGACACAAAATAACTCCAAAGAAGAGATTGATGGATAGCAAAGGATCTCATGAACGAATTGAAAATGGTGGGTTTAAAATATCTCATTCCGGACAACTTGTGAATCATGAAACATGAAGGAAGCTGTCAAAACGACATAACACCACCTGGAAAAGATAAGATAGAAAGAATTACGCTTCGTAATGCAAGATGAAGAATGCTTGAAATATAGCTTGGCGGTTCATAGCTTCGAGAGAAATCTTGAAGAACAAATGAAGAATGAGAAGAATCCTTGACGAACAACCATGTAGAACCTCCATGAAGAACTCCGGTAATAAAAGGATGATAAAAAGAAAGAGATGTTGAAAACACAAGGTGAATCCTTGCAATGATTTAGATGGATCTTCGCGATGAGATAAAGTGGAAAAAACTTGAAACCCCAGAAAAGAAAAGATGAAGCATCTCGGACCGAGAATGTGATATGATGAACCACTCCGGAAAGAAGAAATTAGATCACATGGATGAAACAAAAATAAGAATTACATTATGCATATCCTTTACCAATATAAATTGATGACAAGCAACGGATTTGGCATGCTACTTATTTTCGTAGAAAAGGATTACGATAGATATAGCGCAAACTTGAGGAAGGTCTTCAACGATCCACCGGTAGGCTTGGAAAGAACGAATGAATGGATATGATAACGAATGAAGAGAACTCATGAACGAACCACCGTAAGAATTGAAAATGAACGAAGAAAAGATAAGGAAACACCGGGAAGAATTAGAAAAATGAATGAAGATACTTGAGAGAATTTAGACACAAGTGAAACAAAGAGATCATGAGCTGATTAGATCATACTTGAATGATGCACCCGTAAGATTTAGAGAACAATAGCTGAAAGCTGGAATGAATAATCCTGAAATGATGGCCTTCGGGGAATCAAACTGGAAAGAATCTTGAATTGCTCCGAATGGGTGAAAAGAATTCTCACAACCAAAAACAATTATGAGAGGATGGTAGCAAGCTTGAACTACGCATCTCTGAGAGAAAGGAGCAAGATTGAGAGACAATCTTCTTCGGTCTTTAAATCCGAGAATGACGATGAGAAACACCACCATGAATTGTTGAGATACTCCGGGATGAAAAATAGAAAGGTTGAACCAATGATGAAAAGAATTGAAAGATCTTGGAGAAAAGACATTTGACCGATGATAACTCATTCTTACGTCAAACTTTGAAAGATTTGACAATAGCTCCGGTAAAATTAGAAGAGTCAGGTAAGATCCTGGAAAAAGACCTGTGGGTTAGGGCCCACTCAAGAGAGAACACCGTTGAAAAGATTTGAAGAGAGGTTGCACCGGTTGAATTAAATGGCTTTAATGAGATTACAACCTCGAAATAGGTTGAACGGATCTTGAATGAAAAGATGAGCCTTCTGAGATATCTTCAGCACTCCTGAACAAATGAATAGCGAGAGGTGAAATATTAAGAGGTGCAACGGCATGGGAAAGAATTTTTAACGAGGAAAGGATAAGATCAACACTGAAATATTGCATTGAATCCACCGGAGAAGATAAGAGAACAAAGAATGATAACTTGAAACTCCGTTAGTATCTTCCTGAGAATCACCGGATAAGACCATTGAAAGGAAAGAAAGAAGAGACTTCACATGAATAAGATGGATACTTGATTACAAAATCTAAATCCTTGAAGAAAAAGGGTGGGAGGGCGGGAAAACAAAGGCAACTTGGGACGGATGAAACAAACACCGTTGAGAAAGCTTTGAGTTGAACTTGTGGATGTTTAAAATAATCGGATCCACTTGAAGGAAAATGCACCGGTTGAAAAGGAGTGACATGACAATCTCGATTATCATAAAGGATTAGTATTCACATAGAAATATGAGAGCACCGCTTAGGAAAGGTATGGAATCAACACTTAACATTGAAGCAACTCGAATACCACAAACCAAAACAAAAACAAAGGATTGGCTTGCAAAATAAGCCGAAACAAACATATGATAGAGATTTCGTTCGAAGTTTTCGTGGTGGGGCCCACACGGGCTCGATCTTACAGCACCATCATGTACAAAGCAGTGCACATGACATACGAAGCGTCCCCGAGTCAGCATAGCCAAGGACTCTTTAAGACACAATGAGACCACTGTAAAACCAACAGTGGATAGGCGGACCACTAGACGTCAAACCCCAATCTCATATCATGCATCTATCGGAAAGATATCCTAGGAGCTACTTGAATTCCCACTTATAAACTCCTGAAACTATCTGGTTACGCAATCAGGTGTTGAGGATACATAGGAAGCATAATATCTCACCCAAAACTAACAAATCCTACATCCAGGTGTATCCATCCTTCAACACATAACCAAGAAACCCTCGGATATCATTTACCCCAACCTTCGAAAAGCATCCGTTATACGAGTTATGGCAATACTCCCGAACTCCCGCCCCAGTACTGGGTGGCGTCGAGGTTATCTCACCAACAACTGCATAAAAGAGATTTTTGATGTCGGCGAACTCTGGTATTCCAGAACTGCAACGATAAAATTGTGACGACAACACCTCGGAGCTCAACTCTCCGAGACACTGCCACAACCCCTAAATGTCAGGAGGCACCAAGAACAATTTTCTCGTAACAGAACCATCGGAACGATTCCAAGATACCCGCGTGATCCTAAAAAAATCGTGAAATTTGAGAAGAGAAGAGTCAAAACTCTACGTCATGAGGCCTCACCAGAGCGACGAAGGGACTGAGGAGTAAAACAAATCCTACTCTCCTATATATATAATCCTATAAGACTCAAAACATTTTCTTTTAGACTCAACAACGCCAGCGACTCGATCAAGCCGGGGGCTCCTAAGTCGAGGATGGCTCTGATACCAACTTGTAACACCCACGATGCGGCTATATCTCCCACGTGTCGGAGCACGACTTAAAGGCATAACCGCATAGTAGGCATGTCGCAAGAGGGGTAATCTTTACACATCCCATGTACTGAATAAGAATGGGATAAAGAGTTGGCTTACAATCGCCACTTCACACAATACATAAATATAGCATTACATCATCCAGAATACAATCAAGGTCCGACTACGGAACCAAATAAACAAAGATAACCCCAAATGCATAGATCCCCGATCGCCCCGACTGGGCTCCACTACTGATCGAAGGAAACGAAACAACACAACGAACACGATCTTCATCGAGCTCCAACTTGAGCTTAGCTGCATCATCTGCACTGGTATCATCGGCACCTGCAACTGTTTTGGAAGTATCTGTGAGCCACGGGGACTCAGCAATCTCACACCTGCGAGATCAAGACTGTTTAAGCTTATGGGTAGGAAAGGTAGTAAGGTGGAGCTGCAGCAAGTGCTAAGCATATATGGTGGCTAACTTACGCAACTGAGAGTGAGAAGAGAAGCAATGCATGGTTGAGAAGCTATACAGATCAAGAAGTGATCCTAAAACTACTTACGTTCAAGCATAACACGAGAACCGTGTTCACTTCCCGGACTCCACCGGAAAGAGACCATCACGGCTACACACGTGGTTGATTCATTTTAATTAAGTTAAGTGTCAAGTTCTCTACAACCGGATATTAACAAATTCCCATCTACCCATAACCGTGGGCACGGCTTTCGAAAGTTCAAAACCCTATAGGGGTGTCCCAACTTAGCCCATCACAAGCTCTCACGGTCAATGAAGGATATTCCTTCTCCCAGGACGACCCGATCAGACAGGAATCGCGGTTACAAGACATTTCGACAATGGTAAAACAAGACCAGCAAAGCCGCCCGAATGTGCCGACAAATCCCGATAGGAGCTGCACATATCTTGTTCTCAGGGCACACCGGATGAGCAGTCCGTACAACTAAAACCAACCCTCAAGTTTCCCCGAGGTGGCGCTGCAAGGGGCTCTAGTTTGGACCAACACTCAGAGGAGCACTGGCCCGGGGTTTTTAAAATAAAGATGACCCTTGAGTCTGCAGAACCCAAGGGAAAAAGGCTTAGGTGGCAAATGGTAAAACCAAGGTTGGGCCTTCCTGGAGGAGTTTTATTCAAGGCGAACTGTCAAGGGGTTCCCATTATAACCCAACCGCGTAAGGAACGCAAAAATCAAGGAACATAACACCGGTATGACGGAAACTAGGGCGGCAAGAGTGGAACAAAACACCAGGCATAAGGCCGAGCCTTCCACCCTTTACCAAGTGTATAGATGTATTAAAGTAAACAAGATATAATAATGATATCCCAACAATAATCATGTTCCAACAAGGAACAAACTCCATCTTCACCTACAACTACCAACGCTACAAGAGGGGCTGAGCAAAGTGGTAACATAGCCAAACAACGGTTTGCTAGGGCAAGGTGGGTTAGAGGCTTAACATGGCAATATGGGAGGCATGATATAGCAAGTGGTAGGTATCGTGGCATAGAAATAGAGCGAGCAACTAGCAAGCAAAGATAGAAGTGATTTCGAGGGTATGGTCATCTTGCCTGAGATCCCGCAAGGAAGAAGAACGAGTCCATGAAGAAGACAAACGGACATAGTCAAACGCATCCTCACAAACGCGACATTATCGGAACCAACCCGAAGAAGCAACACCGGAAAGAAGCAAACCACATAGTAAACAACCATCACAAGCATGGCATGATGCACAACCAAGTATGATGCATGTATGGTTTAATGCGGCATGGCATGTCAAAGTGCACAAGCAAAACTACAAGTTAAGTGGAGCTCAATATGCAACGAGTCGCATATTGACGGAACACCACATTCAAGTTATTTAGTTCGATGTCGTTTATGTACCCAACAATATTAAATGTTGATTAACATGGCAAGAGATGAAGCATATGAAAACTACCTATCTAGGCAAGTTTAAATGAGGCCGGAACAACAAGCAACAAGTCCGGAAAAATCCTCATGTGCAAATTATGGATTTGGTACTGTTCTGACTTAAAGCATATTTTAGAGTTGTTTAACATGCAAAGTGATGCCACCATGTTAAACAAGGCATTTTTCTACCCCATTTACATATAAAGTTTGTTAGGTTTGGAGCTACGGTTATTTAGTTATGAATTAAATCATTTTAGCATGCTATATGAGCAAATTTAATCAAACATCATTTTAAGCATTTCAAACATGGATGAAAATAACATATTATGAAACTAGATGAATTTATAAGCATTTTACATAGATAATGTTTTTACAAGTGATGCATGGTTGATGAGTTCGGATATGCATGAAACTTAGGGGGTTTTCTGCAAAACTGCAGTCTCTAGATAATTAGTAAAATCGCAGAACAGGGAAAAACCCTATCGGGCCGAATCTGAAGCAAGCTGGGTCTATAGAAAAAAAACTACGGAGGCTCCGCTGGGGCCTCACCTTGGGCTTCGGCCCAGATCTAGAAAGCAGAGGCAGGCCGGTTGCTGGGCCTCGGAGCGCTGTGGCTGGATTGGCCCAGGCAGCAGGGCGATGGGTCAACAACGTGGGTGAGCAGTTCGAGCGAAGCAGGGGAGGCAGCAGGCGTGGTCAACATTGTTCCCGCACGCAGAAGCAAGGAAGGCCGGCGAGGGACTTGGCGCGGGGCAACGGCTTCAGTTTAGGGTAGCTCGGGCGCAGGGGATGGGAGGCCGGATCCGGACGCGGGAGGTCGACGGGGTCCCGTTCCGTGCCAGATCGAAACGGAGGCAGGCCGACGGACTTTGATATCCAGGCGGTGGCGCGATGTAGGTGCACGGGCGGAGGGGTGCCGCTCCAGGCTCGGGACGGCGACGGCTTGGACTCCGATGAGGCTTGGTGGAGTCGAGGAGGGAGGGATCCAGCGGCGGCTCGCGGTGGTCCTGGACGGCGACGAAGCAGAGGAACGACAACTTGGCGCGGCGGCGGAAGCTCCTGTTGCTGCAGTTCCAAGAGAGGAAGAGAGGTCGGGGAGGCAGAGACAGAAAGGGGTGAGTCAAGGAGGCAAAGAAGGGCCGGCGGGGCTCATATGATGGGGTCCTGGTTATCGAAGCTGGTGGAGGCCCTCTAGCGCTGCTGCTGGTGGTTGCCCGCGGCGAGGTTCGCTGGGGGTCGCGGGGTCGCGATGTTGGAGGAACTCAGCCTCAGGAGCGCTCGAGCGCGGCTATTGGGAGGCTGGGTCGGTTCGGTGGCGAAATCGAGGAGGGGAAGGAGGCGCGGTTTGGCTCGGGATGGATCCCGAGGAAGATGCGGCGGCGGCGGGGTAAGGGGACAAATGCCCTAGATTTTAGGGTTTGGCTTGATTTGGTAGGGGTTGACTATATATAGGGACAGAAGGATTAGGTTAGGGGCTATCTCGTCCCTCTGATCAAAATCGAACGGTCGGGAAAAATAAACTAGGGAGTCCAAATAAAATGGTGATGTTTTGTAGATGTTTGGGGATGATCTGTAGGCAACGGTGACGACAAAGCGGGTCGGGTCCAGGACAGCTTCCGGACGCGCGCGAGGGGTTCGATGCACTGTGCAGAGAGGGTTTCGGACCCTGCGATCGCATCGGACGGCTCCGGACACGAAGAGGGGTAGGAGGATGGACTAGGTGGGTTGTGGAGAGACTGCGAGGGGAGAAGAGAGAGAGAGGGCCCGGCATCTGTTTCCGGAGACCGAAAACGTCCGACGTTAGACCTGCTATATTGCCGCTATAGTTATCCGTTGGGGCGTCAAACGGACTCCGAATGCGATGAAACTTGGCAAGTGGCCTACCTACACTAAAATAAGACCGCACGCCAACTTTCAACCCATTTCGAGAACATTTTCCGGCCACTTATAAAATAATATTTTGGACATGCCGCGGCGCGTGCGAGTGTGGTTGGACTCAGAACGGACAGCGAAGAGAACGGGGGAACCCGGACGGATGCAGGTTTTGAAAACATGATGATGCAATGCGGATGGTGACATGGCAACATGCAAACGAATGACAAGGCAACAACATGAATAACTGGAAGACACCTGGCGCAACGGTCTCGGGGCGTCAGACGTACATTCATTGGAGTAGTATCCGGGTCTTCCACAATTGTAGCAATTACGCTCACGACTAGAAGATCTTTTGTCATTGTAGGACCTTGACTTGGAACTTCTTTCCTTGCTTCTACTCTTGTAGAACTTGTTGAAGTACTTCACCATTAGACTCAATTCTTCATTGAAGGTTTGCTTCTCACTTGATGATGTGGGAGCATCACACGAGGCTTTGTAAGCACCACTTGACTTGTTGTGAAGCTCTTCCTTATCGTTGAGTGACATCTCATGAGCAACAATTCTTCCAATAACTTCCGTTGGCTTGAGATCTTTGTAATTGGGCATCATTTGGATCAATGTGCACATGGTATGTGATACGTCTCCAACGTATCTATATTTTTTGATTGTTCCATGCTATTATATTATCTGTTTTGGATGTTTACGGGATTTATTATACACTTTTATATTATTTTTGGGACTAACCTATTAACCCAGAGCCCAGTTCCAGTTTCTGTTTTTCCTTGTTTTAGAGTATCGCAGAAAAGGAAAATCAAACGGAGTCCAATTGACCTGAAACTTCACGGAACTTATTTTCGGACCAAAAGAAGCCCACGGAGTATCGGAGATGGACCAGGAGAGTCCCAAGCTGCCCACGAGGGTGGGGGGCGCGCCCACCCCCCTGGGCGCGCCCCCTGCCTTGTGGACAGCCCGGAGATCCACGGGCGTACTTCTTCCTCCCATATATACCCATATACCCTAAAAACATCGGGGAGCACAATAGATCGGGAGTTCCGCCGCCAGAAGCCTCCGTAGCCACCGAAAACCAATCTAGACCCGTTCCGGCACCCTGCCGGAGTGGGAATCCCTCTCCGGTGGCCATCTTCATCATCCCGGTGCTCTCCATGACGAGGAGGGAGTAGTTCTCCCTCGAGGCTGAGGGTATGTACCAGTAGCTATGTGTTTGATCTCTCTCTCTCTCTCTCTCTCTCTCTCTCTCGTGTTCTTGAGGTGGTACGATATTGATGTATCACGAGCTTTGCTATTATATTTGGATCCTATGATGTTTCTCCCCCTCTACTCTCTTGTAATGGATTGAGTCTTCCCTTTGAAGTTATCTTAACAGATTGAGTCTTTAAGGATTTGAGAACACTTGATGTATGTTTTGCGTGGGATACCCATGGTGACAATGGGGTATTCTATTGATCCACTTGATGTATGTTTTCGTGATCGACTTGCGGGTTACGCCCATGAACCTATGCATAGGGGTTGGCACACGTTTTCGTCTTGACTCTTCGGTAGAATCTTGGGGGCACTCTTTGAAGTTCTTTGTGTTGGTTTGAATAGATGAATCTGAGATTGTGTGATGCATATCGTATAATCATACCCACGGATACTTGAGGTGACACTGGAGTATCTAGGTGACATTAGGGTTTTGGTTGATTTGTGTCTTAAGGTGTTATTCTAGTACGAACTCTATGATAGATTGAACGGAAAGAATAGCTTCATGTTATTTTACTACGGACTCTTCAATAGATTGATCAGAAAGAATAACTTTGAGGTGGTTTCGTACCCTACCATAATCTCTTCGTTTGTTCCCCGCTATTAGTGACTTTGGAGTGACTCTTTGTTGCATGTTGAGGGATAGTTATATGATCCAATTATGTTATTATTGTTGAGAGAACTTGCACTAGTGAAAGTATGAACCCTAGGACTTGTTTCAACGCATTGAAATACCATTTGTGCTCACTTTTATCATTAGTTACCTTGCTGTTTTTATATTTTCAGATTACAAATACCTTTATCTACCATCCATATACCACTTGTATCACCATCCCTTCGCCGAACTAGTGCACCTATACAATTTACCATTGTATTGGGTGTGTTGGGGACACAAGAGACTCTTTGTTATTTGGTTGCAGGGTTGTTTGAGAGAGACCATCTTCATCCTACGCCTCCTACGGATTGATAAACCTTAGGTCATCCACTTGAGGGAAATTTGCTACTGTCCTACAAACCTCTGCACTTGGAGGCCCAACAACGTCTACAAGAAGAAGGTTGTGTAGTAGACATCAGTATCATATTTTCCATCCAAGGCTCTTAGGATCTTCTTGATGATGGATCTATCGGTCATCTCTTCACTTCCTAAGCCGGCAATCTCATTTGTGATGAGAGCAAGCCTAGAGTAGATTTCGGTGACGCCTTCACCATCCTTCATTTTGAACTTGTCACGCTGACTTTGAAGCACATCCAATTTGGATTCCTTGACAGATTCGGGACCTTCGTGCATATCAATCAAAGTATCCCAAACTTCCTTTGCATTCTCAAGACGGCTGATTTTGTTGAATTCTTCGGGGCATAATCCGTTTAAGAGAATATCACAAGCTTGAGCATTGTATTGTAGCATCTTCAACTCTTCTGTGGTAGCTTCACGGTTTGGTTCTCTCCCATCGAAGAATTCACCTTGCAAGCCAATACACACAATAGCCCAAATGGCGGGGTTATGTCCAAGAATATGAATTTTCATTTATGCTTCCAACTAGCAAAATTCGTGCCATCAAAGTAAGGACCTCTACGGTGGTAATTTCCCTCGCTAGATGCCATACTCTCCTAGGTTGTGAAACCAAGGCTATGACCACCAAAAGCAATGGAAATCAAAGCAAATGGAGACCAAAGCTCGGATACCACTTGTAGGATCGAAAGTATGTCTAGAGGGGGGGTGATTAGAATACTTGACCAAATAAAAATCTAGCCTTTTCCCAATTTTAGTTCTAGGCAGATTTTAGCAACTTAGCACAAGTCAAGCAATCAACCTACACATGCAATTCTAAGAGTATAGCAGCGGAAAGTAAAACAATTGCATATGAAGGTAAAGGTAGGAGTTTGGAGTGTGCAAACACAATTGGAGACACGGAGATTTTTGGCTTGGTTCTGATAGGTGGTGCTATCGTACATCCACATTGATGGATACTTCAACCCACGAAGGGAAACGGTTGCCCGAGTCCACGGAGGGCTCCACCCACGAAGGGTCCACGAAGAAGCAACCTTGTCTATCCCACCATGGTCGTCGCCCACGAAGGACTTGCCTCACTCGGGTAGATCTTCACGAAGTAGGCGATCTCCTTGCCCTTACAAACTCCTTGGTTCAACTCCACAATCTTGACGGAGGCTCCCAAGTGACACCTAGCCAATCTAGGAGACACCACTCTCCAAGAGGTAACAAATGGTGTGTTGATGATGAACTCCTTGCTCTTGTGCTTCAAATGATAGTCTCCCCAACACTCAACTCTCTCACACAGGATTTGGATTTGGTGGAAAGATGATTTGAGTGGAAAGCAACTTGGGGAAGGCTAGAGATCAAGATTTATGTGGTTGGAATGGAATATCTTGACCTCAACACAAGTGTAGGTGGTTCTCCCTTAGAAAATGTATGTTGGAAGTGTAGGCATGTTCTGATGGCTCTCTCCATGAATGAAGAGTGGGTGGAGGGGTATAAATAGCCTCCACACAAAATCTAACCGTTACACACAAATCACGAAACTCGGTGGGACCGAATCATGAAACTCGGTCAGACTGATTTAGTTCAAAATGTGAACGTTAGGATTTTTGGTGGGACCGACATGTCAACTCGGTGGGACTTATTTTGTTAGGGTTAGGGAATAACGTAATCTTGCTGAGACCGAATACACAAATTCGGTGAGACCAATTTTGGTAATGGACTAACAGAGAGTTGGTCAGGCAAACTCGGTGGGACCGATTCGCTCATCACGGTTGGACCGAAACGTTACAAAAGGGAAATAGAGAGTTTGCATTGCAATCTCGGTGGGGCCTTTCGCTCATCTCGGTTTGACCGAAACGTTACAAAGGGAAACATAGAGATTACAATCCCATCTCGGTGAGACCGAAAAGACTAGGGTTTCTGGCAGTGGCTATGTCAACTGAACTCGGTGGCGCCAGATAGAAAGTTTCGGTGGGGCCGAGTTTGACTTTTGGTTTGGGACATATGTGGATGTTAGAAAGTAGTTGAGGACTTTGGACCATATCACTAAGCACTTTGAGCAAGCAAGCCATTAGGCAACACCTCATCCCCTCTTAATAGTATTGGCTTTTCCTATGGAATCAATGTGATCTTGGATCACTTAAAATGGAAAGATGTAGAGTCCTGAGCTTTGAGCTTGAGCCAATTCTTTATCCTTAGAATTTTGAGGGATCCACTTTTCTCATCCATGCCATGCCAGTCATTGAGCTTTCCTGAAATGTTTATCTTTAAGTAGCATTAGCTCAGTGAGTTATATGTTGTTAGGAATTACCAAAACCACCCAGGGATAGTTGCACTTTCAAAATCTCTTTGTGCACTGAAAAGGTGGCTCTTGGTTACGGAGGAGGTCATGTCGTCATCTTGCTCAATGAAGAGTGGGTTGGTAGAAATACTTGGCCTAACCATCATTCAAAGAAAATATGTGAGTGGGAGAAGGAGAATAACTTATACCAAGTGTACCTTGACCGATGTTGAGGGTGGATCAAAGATCACTCAATGATCTAACAAGGAAATAGCACAATTGGTACCAATTCTTGTCCGTTCTCACACCTACACAAATAAAGCTTATAGTGTAGCTCGGTTAGGATGGTGACACAAAATTGATACAACTGTTAGTGAGACTCAATAATGTTGGAAAATATTCACAAATTTGCAATGCAACAAGTAGACCAATAGCAAGATATGGTACACAGAAACACACACACGGATAGATAAATGGGGTCGTGCAACCAAGGAATGAACCAAAATGTGGACTCCACAAAAATGCTCTTGTTTCACAAGTCTAGAGAGACGCTGGCACGATTGCACAATAGGCGGATACGAAACTTGTGCACAACCTACTAAGCAAAAATGCAACGACTTCTATCCCAAGTATGCTATATGTATGGTAGTTCTATGATATGATCCAAGATGATCGAGCATGACAATATTAATGTAGTATGATGCTATGGTTCTTGCTTAAAAGCTCTTTGCTTATATTTTCTCTTTGCTTAAAAGTTTGTTTGGCTCTTTCTCTTTTGAGCTCTTTTCTCATGCAAAACTACACGAACCAAGATAGCAATTGTGTATACGATGACAACTTTGTGACACAAAAGATGATACCAAGATATGTTCCAAGATGATATGGTAAGTATGCAATGGGAAGTATGAACACTAATGTGCACAAGTGACATTGCCGGCAATACTCAAAGGCTAGTCTAGATTGGTAAGCGACGCAAAAAGGAAAGATATGGGAGGTTATCAATGCAATGGCAAGTCGTAGACAAAGATGTCATCGAAGTTACCGTCCCTGCTTACGGTTGAGAGTGTCAAAATGATGTGATTGTTGTCGATGTCGCAGTGCACGGTCTTCAGTACATTGGCGAAGATGTCGCTGCATCGTAGTCGAAGATGTCGAAGTAGTGGAAGTCGTCGAAGATGCGTGAACTTTCTGTCTAGGCCAGAAGTTCCGGGCAAGACGGAAGGTCCGGGATCCGGAAGTTCTGGCTGGGGCCGGAAGTTCCGGTGGTCGTGATTCTACAAGAACAGGAAGTTGGGGATCGTGGATTTGGGCAGAAAACTTTGGGAAGAACCCAAATCCAAGGGGAAAAGAAAAAAATTAGGTGGATTGAAGGGTGGGAAAGCTAGATCTACGTTCCACACACAAAATTCATGGATCAAATCCAACAAAACTTCATCACACCAACAAATCACAAAAAATTTCGTAGGGCTATTTTGTGGGGATTTTCAAAATTGGGACGAATCACAACAAAATTAGGCTAGAAAACAAAGAGGGGGGCTCCGAAATCGTGATCAACGTGGCTCATGATACCAATATGATGTAGGGTAGAACCCTAGACGCCCGATCTTTCACGAAAGGAGCTGATCCCGCGAAGAACACAAGGAACACAAGGGGAAAACACAAGAGAAATCACGAGGGGAAACGAGAGGAAACACTCAAACCAACAAGATCCGGTCACACATGTGCTAGATTCTCGAAACACAAAGAGGTACAAGATCCACGATCAACAAGGGACGATACAAGTGGTCGGTTCTTCTCTGTGAGGAGGTCTTGAGGTCTTCTCGTTAGGGGTCTTGAATCCACTTGGGGGATCTTCTCCGTAGAGGTCGTGAACTCCTAAGGAGAAGGGGATCAAGTGGAGAGCAAAGCTTCTCAATGAGCTACTACTTTGCTAACCCTAAAACGTAGGTAGGAGAAGAGTATATATAGTCGCAGGGGCGAGAGGGTACACGGGCCTCGGCCCTAGTCACTGCGCACAGGCAGGGCCGGAAGTTTCGGGGGAGGCCAGAAGGTCCGGCCTAACCAAAGAGTTGGCACGGGAGGGGCTGGGCTGGAATCCAGGGCTGGAAGGTCCAGGCGGGCCGGAGGGTCCGGGTAGGATTCCGGGTTGGTTCCGGTCTAACCAGAGAGTTGGCACGCGTGGGCTGGTCTGGGTCGTCTGAGGCTGGAAGCTCCGTGTCGGCTGGAGGTTCCGGGGGCCGGAAGTTCCAGGCTCTGGCCGGAAGTTCCGGGCTGGACAGAGAATTGACGCATGTCTCTTCTTCTTCGGCACTCGGCTCCATGGCCTGTGCGGTGTACCTGATCACACATAGTGTTTCTGACTTAGGCAGTAGCCATGCCTCACTCGAATGAAAAGGATGCTAAAGTAGGAGTGATGTCACCTCGGATTGAATAGCACGAGCTCTTGCTCTTGTCATGGGTCTACTTGGAGCTTGGATAGTTGAGGTAGTGTCCATGGGGACGACCGTGGGATGCTTCGCATCAAAGGGCTATCAGTTCTACATGACTGGAACAAAGATAAAGAGCGCGCCCACTTTATGCATTAAGAAGATGAGGTTGGAGCACACATGTCCCACCCAGTCAAGGAGGAGAAAGACTAGCTCCAAGTGGCTTGGAAGGAGATGCTAGAGACAATTAGGCTAGACCCCAACACAACTATCCTTGGTCTAGTTGATAAAGCAAATATGTAGTTTGGTCTTGAAGTTCCAAGGATGTTGGAATGGAGAGCAAAGAAGAAAGCAAAATATATTGCCCTTGGAGATCAGAAGATGCAGCATACTGAGATTACATGAAAACTTTCAAAGTGACAAATCCCTGGTTAAGGTGCATTGTCGCAACTGTTAGTGATAAAACACAAGAAAATCCCTTTAATAAAGATTACATTGTCTCTTCTTCTGTTTGAATGCATGTAGTGAGGGCTTTATGATGGACGCGTGCCATTCATAGATGTGGATGGCTACTTCATCAAATTAACAAATGGGGCACAAATACTTTCAACAAATGGAAAATATGCAAACAATAATATTTAGCCCATTGCATTTGGAGTTGTTGGAGTGGAGGATACCCCCAAGTTGGTCTTAGTTCCTAACCCAGCTGAAGTATGCCCTCGTGGAACTGAAGAGGGTAAAATTGGAAAGTACCTTCATGTTTGACAGACAAATGGTTAGTCAATTTTCATTATTTTGTTTATTGCTCATCTACATTGGTTCATATGCTTGTTGATGGTTTAGTTTGTTTATTATGTTTGTTTTTCATGTTCCTGCTATTGGTTAAGTTTCTTTATTAAGCTTGTTGTTCATCGGTATGCATTTTGTCGTAGGCTTCGAGTCATAATGTAACTTGTCGAGACATAGATTGTGTTAGTCTAGGATTCACCAAGTCGGGACATTAATGGGCATCCTTGCAACCTTGCATGTGCTGCCATTTACAGGGAAACACATCAATCAGAGGACCATGATAGTTTTTTGTTCAAAAAAGCTACTCCCTCTGATCCAAAAGAAGTGTCGTGGTTTTAGTTCAAATCTGAACTGCAATCATGACACTTACTTTGGATTACAGGGAGTATGTGTGGTTTTAGTTCAAATCTGAACTGTAACCATGACACTTACTTTGGATTAGAGGGAGTATGTACTCGGAGTCCTACAAGCCAATAAGTTACCCTATTCCAGGTATTGATGCTTGATCAAAACAAACACCCCCTAACATAGACCCACCAGAGTTCTATGATGACAAGAAGGGGTCAGCAGAGGAGAAAAGGAAAAATGGAAAGTTCAAAGCACCACATGCTAAGCAAACATCTAGGATTGCTACAATTACTTGTGTGAACTACAAATTGCAAGGCCACAAGTATACAAGTTATGCAAAGCCTTTGAGGCATGATTTGCAAATGAGGAAGAACAAGCATGTGGTAAGGGGGTTCTCTTTCTACAATTATTTCTCTCCATGATTTACTTTAATTTGTATGCACTTGACAATTCCACGAAAATATAAGTAGTCCTACATGGAAGCATGCTCCAGAATCTTCCATACGACAAAGTGTTCTAATCTCTACTTCATCTGCTACACCAATTCTAAAAATCTGGTGTAGGTTCTTCATTCTGTGTTATTCAAAATACTCCAACTACTGATGCAAGACCCTAGGCTCATGTTGCTCAAAGGACACCAGCAACTGGTACTACAAGGGATCATGCTACTCAAAGGACACCAGTTGCTTCTGCTACAAGCGCTCGTGCTGGTCAAAGGACACTAGCTGCTACAAAGCCAGTTTCTAGTGCAAGATCTTCTACAAGTGCTCATGTCAATCCTCCAAGTAATTTTGCAAAAGCTTCCACTAGCGAGGCCCCATAGGACATACCAAAGAGAAAGAAATGTGCAATTACTAGGATGATGGCGTACTTTGTAGCCAGTGTGAACTTCTGATGTGATGATTGTGTGGATGTGCTAAACAATCCAACACAATCTATTTTTTTGTCATCAAGTTGTGTGGTTTTAGTTTGAAACTTATGTGTGCTACTGAGTGAGTGGCAAGTTGAACTTATTTATCTCAGTCATGTTGAACTTATTCATCTAAGTCAGTGAATGACATATTGAACTAAGACCTTTGTTGTGCACAATGTGTGATTGTGAGGCCTCTGTATGTGCCATTACATTTGCTGAAATTGATATAATGCAAATTTTGTTTGCACCCTGTACGGGTTACAAAGATAGTACCTTGCACCAGTTTTGCTATAATTTCAAAAGGAATTTTTACAAAAAATCAAGTCATTTTCATTCACTAGAAATGATCTAAACAAACATAGAAATGATAGCAGATTAAATGGAGTGACAATTCCCTAATTTACATCAAAGATTTGCAAATCCAGTGTTCATACATTCAGTATGCACCTTCACCATAAATTCACTTAGAAATGACAACAAATTAAATTCACCTTCACCTAGAAATGGCAGCATGTTCAGTTGACTAAAAATCACTACAAAATCACTGGATTATGGTAATCAAGTCATGCAAATTCAACGAGCATACATTCAGTACAACAAAAGTTGTTGAGCACAATATTACAACAATATGGTCTTGCAAATGCAGTGCTACCCCACCATACATAATTAAGGTTCCAACAAACTACAAATCAATCTGGTGCATGACAAATCTCCTTAAGCTTCTTGATCTTCCCCTTGGTGGCCGCCTTCTCTTTGAGAAAATATGCAATTGTGAATTTCACCTTTTTTCTTCTCTTCTTCCATTTCTCCCTCTCTTTCTCTGCCTTTGCCCTAAGCAGCTGATGAATGTTTGTGGATGCATGGTCAGCCAAATTCTTCTTCTCTACCTGTGATTTCACTTCACTAAGAGCCAATTATGTGTTTCCCAAGTGGGAACTGCCTCCTCCTTCTCAGGCACCATTTTAGCAAAGTCTAATTAAAAAATATGAGCTAATTCTCCATCTTCCTCTTTTCTCCCAGTATTTTAAAATTTTCTCCAGCGTTGAAAACATTTCCTCTAAGCATATCTTTGTTCTCTTCCTCATACACACTCTAAAGCTTTGCTATAGGTAGATCTTTAGAGACTCTGGCCACTCAGGGTCAACCAACTCTAGGTAACTACACTTTACTTCTTCCTATAAATTTTAAAACTAAATCAGATTAAAACTATAGGAAAAAATTGGTTTCTAGCAACCTAAGTATAATCACCACGGATAACTTATTGTAAACCTGAACAAAAAAATTAATTATCACATATCTTATATACAATTTAAATTAACTTCTCTTATTTAGATAAAAAATATGTTATAGCACTATAGTGGTTCATTGTTGTGTGGTTTCAATAAAAGATTTGTACAATTTCTATGTTATAACAAATGTGTGTAATTTCAATCTAATTTCAGTGAGACGACTACCAAATTTAATGCACATAATAGTGATACAAGATTTTTTTTAATTTCAATATAATTTTAGGGACAACACATGCTAAATTTAAGTGCAACATCACTACAGTTTCTTATTCATGTATGATAACAAATTAGCTATTGAACCCTACATTAAATTAATTCTACCAAGTCTATATTTATATAGTTGCATAGTGTGAATCACATCCAAAATAATGTAGCACAAAAAATTATAATTAGCATAGCAGTGTTGCCTACTGTCTAACATCACTAAGAAATTATTTCTAACAAAAAATTTGGAGCTAACCTTCTTGTAAGTGCATCTAGTGCCACCCCTAGTTGGTTTTGGAGTATTGACGACAAACCTAGTTGAGGGACTAATGTGTTTGTGAGAATTGCGGGATAACACAGGTAGAAGTCCCTCATTGATTCGGTTTTCCTACCAGAGATGAACCCTAAAAATGTATGAAGACATTGAAGTCAAAGGTGGTATATGAAGATATTCACATTGAAGACTATGACAAGAGAAGACACCACATGAAGCCTATGGAGCTCGAAGACTTAGATCTTTCGTAGTTCTCTTTCTTCTGTGTTGAGTCATAGGAACCACCGTACTGTTAAGTGGGGTCCAAGAGAACCATTCAGAATGACTGAAGTGATGCTTAAACAAAACCTATGTCTTCGAGTGAAGACTTTGAGAGCGAATCTTGTCCAGAGTCGGGCAAGTCAGCTTTGCTTGAAGCCCAAGTAAAGTTGCCGTGTGAGTTTGAAATCTGATCGTTGGAACACGTGTCAGTTCCTTAGTGACCCAGGGTCATTTCAGACAAATCAGGTCGGGTTGCCAAGTGGCTATAAATAGCCCACCCCCTACAACCATAAACGGTTGTCTGCTCAGATTCAGAGTACGGCTTTTGTCGTTTGAGAGCAACCCACCTCGAAGCCTTTGAGAGAGAATTCCTTGCGAGGATAAATCCCTAACCACCCAGAGCCAAAGAGAATTAGGCATCACTTAAGTCTTCTTGTCTGTGTGATCTGAAGACTTATTACACTTGAGGACTGTGCATCCTCCAGCCGGTTAGGCGTCGCGTTCTGAGCATCCAAGAGACATTGTGGATTGCCGGTGAACAAAGTATGTGAAGGTTTGGGAGTCTACCTTGAAGACTTACCAGAGTGATTGGGCGAGGTCTGTGTGACCTTAGCTCAAGGGGAATAAGGTGAGGACTAGGTGTCCTGAGCTGCGTGTTCAGGACTGGGTGTCCGGGACTGTGTGTCCTAAGGTTTAAATACCTAGCCACCCTAACCAGACGTACAGTTGTCACAGCAACTGGAACTGGTCCAACAAATCATTGTCTTCAGCGAGTCACTGGTTTCATCTTCCCTTCCCTTTACTTACTGTTACTCCTTGTGAAGTCATTGTATGTTCGCACTATCTTTTGTCTTCACTGAGTGACTGCGTGTTCTGTGTGGCTTCACAATATCGTCCTACCTGATCCTTACTACATTGCTGCTATTAGTCATTGTGCTTTCACTCTATTGAATACTTGACTATGGCTTGCCTAGTGTAGTCTACCTTCCGCTGCAGGGTAATAGGTTTATTTCTATCGTTTGTCTTCATAACTTCCACGTTTTGAAGACTTTCATAAAAATCGCCTATTCACCCCCCCCCTCTAGTCGATATAACGCACTTTCAATTGGTATTAGAACAAGGTGCTCCCTTGTTCTGTGTGATTCGGTTTAACCACCTTGAGTTTTAGCTATGTCGACTGCAGGGATAATTAAAGTCTCCGCTGCGTGCCCCGTCTTCGATGGAACTGAATATCCCTACTAGAAGAATAAGATGTGCATGCATCTTGAAGCCATTGACGTCGACCTATGGTATGTCGTCAAGAACGGCGTTCCCAAGGCTGGAGAAGGTGTCACTGCTACTGATGTCAAGAAGTTCGTTCAACTGGACTCTACTGCCAAGAATATCATCTGTGGTCATCTGACCAAAGGACAGTATGGCCGTGTGAGTGCTTTGGAAACATCTAAGCTGGTCTGGGACTGGCTCTCCAAGGTCAATGAAGGCGTCTCAACCCAGAGAGATCAGAGAATCAGTGTCCTTCGCAACCTCTTCAACCGCTTCAAGCGAAATGACATTGAGAATGTCCAACTCACATTTGACCGACTCACTGACATCACAAATGAGCTTCAAGCTCTCGGCGCTACTGAGATCACCAAACATGAAGTCGTCAAGACACTACTGAGATCACTTGATAGTTCGTTTGACACCCTAGCCCTGATGATTCAAGAACGTCCTGATTTCAAGACACTCGATCCGTCTGACATACTTGAGAGGCTCAATACACATGAGTTTCAGCTTTCTGAGAAAAGAGATATCTACGGTCCAAACTATGGGCGAACTCGTGCCTTGAAGGCAAAAGTTGTCTCCTCATATGAAGAAGAATCTGATAGCAGTTCAGATGATCCTGAAGACATTGGAAGGGAACTTGCTATGCTTGTGAAGAAGTTCCAAAAATTCACCAAGAAGAAAGGTTTCAGAAAGTCTTCCCGATCAAGCTCAAGGAACGATGAAGCTTCTGCTCACGACTACAAGAAGAAAACATGTCACAAGTGCAAGAAACCTGGCCACTTCATCTCTGAGTGTCCACAGTGGGACAATGAGAACAAAAAGAAGAAGAAGAGCAAGGAATATGACTCTGACGACAAGAAGAAATATGACTCTGACGACAAGAAGAAGAAGGAATATGACTCATCACACAAGAAGAGCTCATCTGGCAAGGCACGTGCGTTTGTTGGCAAGGAAATGGATTCAGAGGAGGAGTCCGCTTCTGAGGAGGCGGAGGTGGAGTCTGAGGAGGAGTCCGATTTAGGCGTCGCAAGTCTGGCTACAGCATACATTGCCAAGTCCATCTTCAACACTGAAGACAATGACTTCATCACCGACACCGATGCAAATGACAAGGACTACTCCGCTTCTACCTACTGCTTCATGGCACGCAGTGCCAAGGTAAACACACGCACTACTCACTATCAAACATCTAGTGACGATGACTCTGATTGTGGTTCAAAACCCAGCTACAAAACACTTGCTAAAATTGCAACTGAACAATAGAAAGCTATGGAACATATTCAAAAACTGTTAGACAGAAGCGATGATCTGTTAGGTGCTGAAATGACTCGATCTGAATCCTTAATTGAAGACATAAAAAATCTTCACGTTAAGTATGAGGAACTTGAAAGTCGTCATGAAACTCTCTCAACAACTCATGAAAAGCTTTCCTATGATTATCTTCAAAGGAAGCAAGATCTTGAGAAATTGAGAGCGGCTCATGAAGATCTTCAAAAGGAAAACGAGTCACTTCGCGCCAAACAGATCAGTTCCGCTCAGGAAGGATTTGAACCACCATGTCTTAAATGCATTGAGCGTGATAATGCTACTTCTGTTGCTGAATGTTCTACTGCTACTACTGTTGCAATATCTTCAACTGTTGATGTGGTAACTAACCCCTCTGCTGAGGATACCACTGCTATTGCTGATGAGAATTCTAGGTTGAAGACATTGCTTGAAACAGGGATGTACAAAAGTCTTAAAGGCCATCGGACACTATGTGATGTCCTCAAAAAGCAGATTCTGAACCGAAACCCGAGGAAAGAGGGTGTTGGGTTCGTAAGGAAAATGGATGCTGATGGATCTTACTAGAAACCTGAGCAGTACCCCAAAACCACGTGGGTTGCTGTAAAGGAACCTTCAGCAGATCCATCCAATCTATCTGGCTTCACTTGTGCTAACCCCATTATCATTGATGAATCCCTTGATGCAAACTATAAACTGTTTAAGAATCAGAATGGTGAAGTGTTTGCCAGGTACATTGGTACTAACTGCAGGAATGGACCGCCTATGAAGAAGATCTGGGTTCCGAAAAGGTGTCTGGAGAATCTTCCTGTGAGTGTCATCATGACACCTCACGTGAAGAAGACAAACCTCAGACCAAAGGCTTCATATGGTCCAAAGGCTTCATACAGACAGAGGACTCACCTGAGTCGCACTAATGCAAATGTTTTGCAGGGAAACCATACTCAGGCATATGAATATGAGAGCGGTTCATCAAACCGCCATGTTCATAAGACCAAGAACTATTCTGCTTATTCTTATGAGTACTATTGTCCGCCTGCAAGACTGTTTGCTAGGGCTCCAAAGCCAAAGTTCTCAGATGCTGCACTTAGACTTATTGCTTCTAAGCCACCCTTGAAGATGTGGGTGGCTAAGAAAGCTTAACTCTCTTTTGCAGGGAAAGGTCTCCAGCAGAAAACCAAAATCGCCTGACGCTATTGCTGGGGACCTTAAACATCTTGTAGGGCGCAAGATCAAATGCCCGAATGGTCTTACTATGTACTTCGTTCCTGAATCGCTTGCTACTCTCCCTATTAGTCCTAATCTAGATCTAAGCTTTCATAACCCACTGGTTCGTCAAATGTTTTTGCTTCACAATGCTCTTCGTGAAGCCTATCCCCCTAACTGCACTGTAGGGTACGACACCAACGTCTTCAGAATGGATTATTGATAGTGGGTGTACAAATCACATGACTGGCAAAAGAAGCCTTCTTATGGACTCAACCTTACGTCCATCCGACAAGAGCCACATCACATTTGCTGACACTGGTAAAAGTAAGGTATTGGGTCTAGGTAGAGTTGCAATCTCAAGGGATCAACACATGGATAAAGTCATGCTTGTTGAAGCCCTTGGCTTCAACTTAATGTCTGTCTCAATGCTTTGCGATTTAAACATGATCGTAATATTTGGAAAATGTCGTTGCCTTGTTCTAATGGAATCTGACAAGTCTCTAGTATTTGAAGGGTATCGAAAAGATGATTTGTACGTGGTAGATTTCTCAGCAGGACCACAGCTTGCCGTATGTCTTCTAGCAAAAGCTTCAGAATGCTGGCTCTGGCATCGGAGGCTTGGGCATGCTGGCATGAGGAACCTCCACACCCTGGCAAAGAAGAAGCATGTCATAGGCATCGAGGGCGTCAAGCTCAAGAAAGATCACTTATGCGGTGCCTGTGAGGCAGGAAAGATGACGAGGGCCAAACATCCCTCGAAAACAATCATGACCACTACTCGACCCTTCGAACTGCTTCACATGGATCTTTTCGGTCCCACTCATTACTCAACTCTTACTACTACTGCTTGTCTCTATGGCTTTGTCATTGTTGATGATTATTCTAGATATACTTGGGTGCACATAATCCTTTACAAGACTGAAGTGCAGGATGTCTTCAGACGCTTCGCCAATCGAGCAATGAACAACTATGGCACCAAGATAAAGCATATCAGAAGTGACAATGGCACTGAATTCAAGAACACTGGCCTTGATACATATCTTGATACCTTGGGCATCACACATGAATTCTCATCCCCGTACACGCCACAGCAGAATGGGGTCGTCGAACGCAAGAACAGAACACTCATTGAGATGGCCAGAACGATGCTAGATGAATACAAGACTCCAAGAAAATTCTGGCCTGAAGCCATTGATACTGCATGCCATACAATCAATCGTGTTTATCTTCACAAGCTTCTGAACAAGACATCTTATGAGCTCCTTACTGGCAAGAAGCCAAATGTCAGTTACTTCAGAGTATTTGGCGCCAGGTGCTGGATCAAGGACCCACATCACACCTCAAAGTTTGCACCAAAAGCACATGAGGGTTTTATGCTTGGATATGGAAAGGTTTTGCACTCCTACAAAGTCTTCAATCTCTTTCATTACAAAGTGGTTGAAACAGTGGATGTGCGGTTCGATGAGACCAACGGTTCACAAAGAGAGCAACTGCCAAATGTGCTAGATGAAGTTCCATCCAGTGAATCAATCAAGCTAATGGGAACTGGAGAAATTATACCTTCTGAAGCTCATCCTGAAGAAGAACTTATCATCTCAGCACCTGATCAACAAGAAGACAATGATCAGCCTGAAGACATTCCTTCTAACAATGACAATGATCAGCAAGAGCAAAATCTTCGCCCTGTACATCCTCGTGTTGCCAATGAAGTGCAGATTGAAAGAATAATTGATAGCATCAATGCACCCGGTCCACTCACTCGTTCAAGGGCAACTCAGCTAGCAAATTTCTGTGGGCACTTTGCATTCGTCTCAATAACAGAACCCAAGAAAGTTGAAGAAGCCTTCATGGAACCTGAATGGATTCAAGCTATGCAAGACGAGCTTCAACAGTTTGAGCTGAATAATGTATGGGAACTGGTCAAGCGTCTCGATCCTCGGAAGCACAACATAATAGGCACCAAATGGATATACCGCAACAAGCAAGATGAGCATGGTCAAGTTGTCAGAAACAAAGCTCATCTCGTTGCTCAAGGATATACTCAAGTGGAAGGCATTGACTTCGATGAAACATTTGCTCCTGTGGCTAGACTTGAAGCCATACGCATACTGCTGGCCTATGCAAATCATCACAACATACTTCTTTATCAAATGGATGTGAAGAGCGCCTTCCTCAATGGCAAGATTGAAGAAGAAGTGTATGTTGCACAACCTCCTGGCTTTGAAGATCCAAAACATCCTGACATGGTTACAAGCTCAACAAGGCACTGTATGTCCTCAAACAAGCCCCTCGGGCCTGGTATGACACACTCAAATACTTCCTGAAGAGCAAAGGCTTCATAACTGGTTCTCTCGACCCCACTCTCTTCACGAAGACATATGATGGTGAACTGTTTGTGTGCCAAATATATGTGGATGACATTATCTTCGGCTGCACCAATCAGAAGTACAGTGAAGAGTTTGGATATATGATGCAAGAGCAATATCAAATGTCTATGATGGGAGAGCTGAAGTTCTTTCTCGGTCTTCAAATACGACAGCAACGCAACGACATCTTCATATCTCAAGAGAAGTATCTCAAAGATTGCCTGAAAAAGTTCGGTATGCAAGACTGCAAAGGCTTCACGACGCCAATGCCAGCCAAGCATCATCTGGGTCCTGACGACAATGGTAAAGAGTTCGATCAAAAGGTATACCGCTCCATGATTGATTCTTTACTTTATCTATGTGCATCTAGGCCAGATATTATGCTTAGTGTTTGCATGTGTGCTCGATTTCAAGCGACACCAAAGGAGTCGCATCACTTAGCTGTGAAGCGAATTCTTCGATATTTGGCTCACACCCCAACTCTAGGATTATGGTATCCAAAGGGCTCAAAGTTTGATCTGGTTGGATTCTCAGATGCTGATTATGCTGGTGACAAAGTTGATCGCAAGTCTACATCAGGCACATGTCACTTTCTGGGACGATCACTTGTATGTTGGTCTTCAAAGAAGCAGAACTGTGTATCTCTCTCCACTGCTAAATTTGAATACATTGCTGCTGGATCTTGCTGCGCTCAGCTTCTGTGGATGAAGCAAACGCTCAAAGACTATGGCATTCATCTAAAGCAAGTGCCACTCTACTGCGACAACGAAAGCGCCATCAAGATTGCCAACAACCCAGTTCAGCACTCGAAGACAAAGCACATTGAAATTCGTCATCACTTTCTCAGAGATCATGTTGTGAAGGAAGATATTGATATCATACATGTCAACACTGAAGAGCAATTGGCAGATATCTTCACCAAGCCCTTGGATGAGAAGAGATTTTGCAAGTTACGATGTGAGCTAAATATCCTGGAATCCTCAAATGTCCTGTGATCAGGCACACATTCTAACCCTTATGCATATTGATGACTTAGATGTGCAACACACGAAGTAAAGTATATCTTCAATCAATGAAGACATACATTCTAAGTGTGAATACATTAATGTGGAATTTGACTTCGGAGCGCCACGATAATTGTGCGCCGTGTCTGGGTCTAATACTTCCTATACGGTGGGTAATGCCACCACCAAATGTTCTATTTTGAAGTGTTTCACTCATGGCGTTACCTTGCTATGTCTTCACATTTGGTTTGGCTTCAATCTCAACATGTCTTCATGATTATCTTCACTATGTTGATTATATATATATATACTAGTGTTCTGTCCTCTACAGCATTCACTTATAGCTATGTCTTCTTGTTGAATCTTTTGAACTAAGTGAATGTGATCGGACCCTAACCTCTCTATGCTATCTATCTCAAACTCTATCTCTCCGAATCATATGCATTCTATTGAAACTGTCGAATGTCTTCTCTGCGTCCTTGTCAGCAGAAGATACAAAGACAAACCTTAAGTCCACTTTCAATGCTCATTCCTCCACATGAAACCCGGAGAAGTAGGAATGACCACCCGACAATCCAGGCGTGCGTGGGACGTGGAACAAACCCCAAAATTCTGCATGATGGCCACGTGTTCCTCAGATGCGAATCGCCAGGGGCACCTGTGTAATAACGCAGTGCCGCCCCTGTACCTATAAATACACACTTCACGGCAGTCATTATCTCTTCTTCCACTCTCGCACGAACCCTAGCGCCACCGCTAGCCCTCGACGACGCCGGCGACGAAGTGCTTCGCTGCCGCAACCTCTCCGACGCCGTCTTCACGCCGACCGCGGACATCGTCCTCTCCGCCGTCGCCGTCGGTGTCCTCCGTCGCCAAGTTAGGGCACGGAAGATCGAACTGCTCGGCCTCATCTTCCACTCCGTCTAGCAGTTCTTAGTGTGGTAAATAAAACTTCCTTTTTATGGCACCGTTGATCCTATGGCTTTGTCACTTTCTACCACAAGCAGTTTCTATTCACACAAGTTAGATCTCTCTCATACTGCATCTCATAACATGCCTAGTATATTCACTTATGCTTCACAAAGTAATTAGATTCCTCACTTGTACTGATCTGTGGATTCGTACAAATCTGGAACCAACTCCTTATCTATGAGTGAATGTCTTCGCATGATGAGGTCAATGTCTTCTAAACTAATTTATCTTCAAAATCTTCTGAGAATGCATATGACCTCTTCCCCTTCCCTCGCACCTTAATGTTGTCACAGGCACATGTCCGTGGGAGAATCCTTTGGTTCTCATAGTCTGCATTCATTTGCAGGATTCTTACAGCATCACATAAATTCTCCCGAAGCCAGTTCCTATTTGTCCAGCAAGCGAAAACCTTTGAAGCCTCTGAACGTATTGAAGCCTTTCAGATTAAGGTTCATGGCTTCAGAAAAATCAGCAAGGAAGGGTGGCAGAAAGCGTCGTGGAGAAACATCTAGAGATCTGCCAGATGACCTCTCAGAACTGTACAAGACAGATCCTGAAGAGGATTACAATCAGCGCAAGACCCGAATCCAATGGATTCGAAGATATTGGGCAGAACAATGGTTCAAATACCGATTTGTAACCCAGGAATATGCTGAGAAAAATGCCATCAAGAGACCGTGGGGAGACATCCTATACAAGAATCTTCAACCCATGTCCAGAGATGAAGCCATTGAACAAGGCTTCTATCCCTGCATGGTCCATGGGCCACAGCCTGTTGATGCACACCCATCGTCACTACTATGGTGTCGTGACGACATTCTGTTCAAGCGCAACTTCCAGTTTGCCCAGAACTCAGCGAAGCAAAACAAGAAGACATTGGGACTAGACTTCAACCCTGGTCCCTCAGCTCCAAGGGTTGATGGCACATGAGATGCAGAACCCTATGTCGTCGGTCCTTTCTACAACCTTGAAGGCCTCATCACCCATATCTTGGTTCAAAAGACTGCAGCGAATGAGCCTGCAGCTGACGCTGAATCAGATGAAGTGCCTGCAGCACCGAAGCCAAAGAAGTTGAAGAAGCCTAAAGCTTCAAAGCCTGCCCCTTCACCAAAAATCTCATGGGCGAAACCACTGGCAACTGCACCTCCTGAAGACAGTGTGCAGTCCGAAGATTTATCACGCATCTCCAAGCCCCAGAAGGTCAAGATGCCTCTGCCACACACCGGCCAAGAGCTAAGAGCTGCTGCCATTCTGCACAATGATGCTATTAATCTGTCAAGTGATGAAGATCTTGCAGATGACGCTCTTGAGCAACTCATCAAGAGCAAAGAAGAAGCAGAAATCTTCAATGATCTGCCTCTCTTTGATGTAACAATCATCCACAACTTCATTGATGAATGGTTTGACACGCCAAACATCAGCTTCGACGATCTCCAACTACCCATTGGCCTCAGTGTCGCCTTCCATGGCGCCATTGCTTCAGAGTTAGCTATCGCCCAGCGCATTGTTGAACTAAAGCAGAAGATTGACTTTGAGAAATCTCAGTTCAAGAAGCATATGGCCAAGCTCAGCGTGCAAGACGTGAAGAATTTCAAGATTATGCTGCACGATCTCAAGGAAGCCTTTCTAAAGAACCGTGCAGAAGCTCAGGGTTCTCGTGAGCGCATGAAGGTCCTGGCTGATAGGTGTGTGCAAGCCTACAATGAGGCTGAGAAGCGCAAGGCCCTTGGGCGTCCTGGTATCGACCCCAGGATGGCTGCCAAGAAGCAGAAGAAGCCCGCTATGGCTGAACCTGAAGCACCAAGGCAGGAAGCAGATCCCATTGTCTTCCCAACTAGAATGACTGGCTCGAAGCCAAAAAGCCAGTCAACCGCTTCAGAGCTCAAGAAGACGAGGACTGCTGAGGCTGAAGCAAGGAAGAGGAAACATCCTGAAGCCTCTCCTATTGCCCCCTCCAAGAAGAAGAGGAAGACCAAGAAAGATCGGGCTGCTCCCACAGAGCCTTTGATAGTTGAACCCATTTCCATGGTTCGTCCTGACGCTGAACGCCAACTGACAATCCATGAGCCTGCTTTCACAGAGGCTCATGAAGCTGAAGACTTTCCAGCAGCTGATCCCATCGCTGCTGAAGACATTGGTCAACATGACCATGTAGAAGATGGTGCAGTCCCTCCTCAGCTCGAGAACAGCAAACTCATTAGCATTGGTCGTCCTCTGACGCCAATCGCTCAGGATGCTTCATGGGCTGATCGCCCACAAGAGGAAGAAGACTTTGAGGCCCAGCCAACTCCAACTACACAGGCGTCGCCTGCGTTGCGCAGGCTTTGCAAAGGACCTAGGCCTCCAGTCTCTACGTCTGAAGCTGAAACTGCTGAAGACATTCCGGCTGCATCAGCCGATGAAGAAGAAGTCCCACAAGCTGCTACTCCCCTGTCCCACCAAGAAGCAGTTCTCGAGGAGAACGTGATTGTGACCGACCCTCCAGCTCGTCAAGTGGAGGTTGAAAATCTTGAGGCTGCCACCACCACCACCAATGAAGCCACTGACACTGTCACGGCTGAAGCTAATGTGGATCCCTCCCCAACAAAAGCATCAGAAGTCAGCAAAGCCACTGATCCCACTGCTTCTGTTCCTGCACCTGCTGCCGGTCCCCAATTCGACTATCATGTTGAGCACAGGCCTCAGGTACAGAAGCCAATCCCAAGTTGCCCAGGTTCCCAAGTCCTGCATCAGCACCTGGATCCTTCAATATCAATGGCTTCAGAGCAGACAACACATTCTTCAATAGCTCCAGGAACCCCTACTCAAGGGAAAGGATATCATCTGATCGGTTCTGGAGCTATCCGCAGCGAAGCTATTACTCCTGCATTCTATACAATCAAGGTCGCATATTCCCCCACAAGCGTCTTGACATTGAAGCTATAGCTGGTCTGCCCTGTCTGGAAGAAACTCTGGATTGCTTCAAAGAAGTTGGATTGCTGTCATTCATCACTCACCAAGAGCATTGGAATGAAGAGTTGCTGCTCCAATTCTATGCCACACTTCACATCCGCGGGTATAACAGAGATCCGAAGACTTGGGTCCTGGAGTGGATGACAGGAAATGTTCATCATGAAGCCAAAGCCTTTGACATCATTGAGCTCACTGGTCTGCCCACTCCCGGAGATCTCTACGAATCTGGCTGTCAACTTCACAGTGAAGCTGTGGAGAGCATCTTTCAGAAGCCTGAACCTAACATGAGTCAGATGCTCAGTATGATGAAGCCATTACCTCAAGATGTTGCATATCCCAAAGAGTTGTTTGTTGAAGACCTAGAGTATCTGCCAAGGACTATTTATCACATCATAAGGCGAACTCTCTGGCCCATCAAAGGGCACTCTCCACATGCCAAGCTTGAAGGTGCAATGAAGACTTTGGTCTTCTATATTCTTCATGGAAAATACTTCAATGCACAGGACTTCTTCATTCGCCAACTTGCTGCATCAGGCTCTGATCTGTTTGGCTTGAAGTTCTACGCCCCATGGGTCATGCGGCTGATCAAACTTCACTCCACTATCTCATATCAGCCATCTGCTCGCAATTATTGGATTTTTCTGCCTGATGTGGATATGTCGATTGAAGCCATCTATCCTGAGCCTGCCAAGGAACCCCTAAGTCTTCAGAATGCAGAGCCGAGTTTTTCTCAGAACATTGAAGGAGTTGAAGCAGTCGCTCGTGTGTATCCTTTGGCTGGCACTACACGTGCACCGCATCTTGCTCTCACTGAAGCCACTGACAGTACAACTGCTCCACGACCCAAGAAGTGCACTCGTGTTCTCAATGACCGAGAGCTTCTTGTGGCTCTTCATCAAAAACAGGATAGGCATCATGACTGGCTGAAGCGTCAAATGCAAAGCCTCTTGGTGGATGTTAATCGCATTCGCAATCTTGCCACCAAGAATGCTTTCGTTGCCCATGAAACTTCTCGCAGCACATGAAAAGGGCTGACACTGATGTGTTCTGAAGATGATCTTCAAGAGGATGGCTTCACTGAGCGCTTCAAGTTTGACTCCACACCTCCTCGAAGGGCAGTGCTGCGACGAACTCTATCTCTTGAAGACCCTGAGTTCTCTTCCTCTGCTGCAACTGTAAATGCCAGAGTGATCGAGGATGACGACGATGCTACTTCACTGCCGCCTCCTTCAGCACGCTTCGACACTGCTCCAAGCTCTTCTGCACCACCAAACACCACCGACGACCCTGCTGCACCACCTACTCTTCATGGGAATGAGTAGATGCTCTATGTCTTCAAACCTTTTTGGTCCTTACTGACAAAAGGGGGAGAAGCATATGAGGTTGATAGTCTTCAAGCGGTCCATATGGGCGGGTGCTTTATATTTTGCTTCGTGCATACAACTCCTACATTTGGTTCTTTGAGTTATAACACTTAAACTCGATGGTCGTCTGCTACTTATCTGCCACCTTGTGTTGCGATGATAAATTCTGCATGTGCGACGATAAATTCCACACTTAGATCATTCTGCAGACGTCCATTTTCCATTATGCATGTCATTATCTTCATATACTTTCACATGCATAGTGGATTGTCATCATAAGTTGAAGTGGATATCCACAAGTACAACCTTCCATGTGCATTTGCATTCCAAAAGCAAATTACTTATAGGCACATCTTCAGGGGGAGCCCTTGCAACTTATGAAGACAATTCCTTATCCTTTACAATTTCACACATTATATTCCCCGTTGAAAACTTCAACTAGTTTGTCATCAATCACCAAAAAGGGGGAGATTGTAAGTGCATCTAGTGCCACCCCTAGTTGGTTTTGGAGTATTGACGACAAACCTAGTTGAGGGACTAATGTGTTTGTGAGAATTGCAGGATAACACAGGTAGAAGTCCCTCATTGATTCGGTTTTCCTACCAGAGATGACCCCTAAAAATGTATGAAGACATTGAAGTCAAAGGTGGTATATGAAGATATTCACATTGAAGACTATGACAAGAGAAGACACCACATGAAGCCTATGGAGCTCGAAGACTTAGATCTTTCGTAGTTCTCTTTCTTGTGTGTTGAGTCATAGGAACCACCATACTGTTAAGTGGGGTCCAAGAGAACCAGTCAGAATGACTGAAGTGATGCTTAAACAAAACCTATGTCTTCGAGTGAAGACTTTGAGAGCGAATCTTGTCCAGAGTCGGGCAAGTCAGCTTTGCTTGAAGCCCAAGTAAAGTTGCCGTGTGAGTTTGAAATCTGACCGTTGGAACACGTGTCAGTTCCTTAGTGACCCAGGGTCATTTCGGACAAATCAGGTCGGGTTGCAAAGTGGCTATAAATAGCCCACCCCCTACAACCATAAACGGTTGGCTGCTCAGATTCAGAGTACGGCTTTTGTCGTTTGAGAGCAACCCACCTCAAAGCCTTTGAGAGAGAATTCCTTGCGAGGATAAATCCCTAACCACCCAGAGCCAAAGAGAATTAGGCATCACTTAAGTCTTCTTGTCTGTGTGATCTGAAGACTTATTACACTTGAGGACTGTGCATCCTCCAGCCGGTTAGGCGTCGCGTTCTGAGCATCCAAGAGACATTGTGGATTGAGATGAACGAAGTATGTGAAGGTTTGGGAGTCTACCTTGAAGACTTACCAGAGTGATTGGGCGAGGTCTGTGTGACCTTAGCTCAAGGGGAATACAATGAGGACTGGGTGTCCTGAGCTGCGTGTTCAGGACTGGGTGTCCGGGACTGTGTGTCCTAAGGTTTAAATACCTAGCCGCCCTAACCAGACGTACAGTTGTCACAGCAACTGGAACTGGTCCAACAAATCATTGTCTTCAGCGAGTCACTGGTTTCATCTTCCCTTCCCTTTACTTACTGTTACTCCTTGTGAAGTCATTGTATGTTCGCACTATCTTTTGTCTTCACTGAGTGACTGCGTGTTCTGTGTGGCTTCACAATATCTTCCTACCTGATCCTTACTACATTGTTGTTATTAGTCATTTTGCTTTCACTCTATTGAATACTTGACTATGGCTTGCCTAGTGTAGTCTACCTTCCACTGCAGGGTAATAGGTTTATTTCTATCGTTTGTCTTCATAACTTCCACGTTTTGAAGACTTACATAAAAATCGCCTATTCACCCCCCCTCTAGTCGATATAACGCACTTTCACTTCTTTAACATGCCAGAAACTTTCTTCCACTGTCTACAGATTCAAATGCCACTAGCTTCAAGCGAAGGGATCGTTACTGACAATGAGCAGGCAGGTGTTCAGCTACCCCACTCCTTCCATTGCAACTGATGGTCCTATGGAGCTACAAGAGGAAGAAATGGTTAAAATCATCCGCCGGATTAAAATCCATAATTCCCAAGCCCTAGCCCTAACCCTAGGCCAGTGAGAGATAAGAGAAAGGCCAACCTCGCTATCGACGGAGTTGTCATCGGAAGATGACTTCATAGGTCATTATAGAATAATGTGGCGTCCGCGGCGGTGACTGGCGAGTTATCGGCAGACGAAGGCAAGACAACGAGAGTGTGCTACGACGGACAGCTGTGGTCGGGCTGGAACGAAATGCCCAAGCCCGCCATTCATAACCGTCCATGCAACGCTCCAAGACGGCTGTCTGTTGCCATCTAGGGATGTTTGTCACTAGGCGCCATGTCGGCCCGACGGGTGAGGCCTACCTATCAGTTTCCCTATTTTTGTGAGAAAATTGCACAATCAATGCCCCACTTTAGTTGTTAGATGTAAAGTTGGTGGTTCCTTATGCCCATGCTTAAACGTGGTACTAAGTTGTTACCAAGCCTGAAATGTGATGGTTTTCAGTAAATACCTCCATAGGGCAAAGCCAACTAATTGGGTTGAACCCAATGAAATTTTGTATGAACCCTTATAAAATTATAGTACTTAAACACTAATCAAAGAAGCAAACTATAGGATCGAAAGTATGTCTAGAGGGGGGGTGATTAGACTACTTGACCAATTAAAAATCTATCATTTTCCCAATTTTAGTCTTTGGCAGATTTTATCTATCTTAGCACAAGTCAAGCAATCTTAACACAATTCAAGCAAGCATGCAAAGAGTATATGAGCAGCGGAAAGTAAAGCATGCAACTTGCAAGAAAGTAAAGGGAAGGGTTTGGAGAATTCAAACGCAATTGGAGACATGGATGTTTTTGTTGTGGTTCCGATAGGTGGTGCTATCGTACATCCATGTTGATGGAGACTTCAACCCACGAAGGGTAACGGTTGCACGAGTCCAATGAGGGCTCCACCCACGAAGGGTCCACAAAGAAGCAACCTTGTCTATCCCATCATGGCCATCGCCCACGAAGGACTTGCCTCACTAGCGGTAGATCTTCACGAAGTAGGCGATCTCCTTGCCCTTACAAACTCCTTGGTTCAACTCCACAATCTTTGTCGGAGGCTCCCAAGTGACACCTAGCCAATCTAGGATACACCACTCTCCAAGAAGTAACAAATGTTGTGTTGATGATGAACTCCTTGCTCTTGTGCTTCAAATGCTAGTCTCCCCAACACTCAACTATCTCTCATGGGATATGGATTTAGTGGAAAGAAGATTTGAGTAGAAAGCAACTTGGGGAAGGCTAGAGATCAAGATTCATATGGTGAGAATGGAATATCTTGGCCTCAACACATGAGTAGGTGGTTCTCCTCAGAAAATGTGTATTGGAAGTGTAGGTATGTTCTGATGGCTCTCTCCACAAATGAAGAGTGGGTGGAGGGGTATATATAGCCTCCACACAAGAACTAACCATTACACACAATTTACCAATCTCGGTGAGACCGAATTGAGAAACTCGGTCGGACCGATTTAGCAAACCTAGTGACCGTTAGGATTTTCGGTGGGACTGAGATGCAATTCGGTAGGACCGATATGGTTAGGGTTAGGGCATAACGTAATCTTGGTGTGACCGATTACACAAACTCGGTGGGATCTATTTTGGTAATAAGCTAACCAGAGAGTTGGTTAGGTAAACTCGGTGGGACCGATCGCTCATTTCGGTGGGACCAAAATGTTACAAAAGGGAAACAGAGAGTTTACATTGCAATCTCGGTGGGACCGATCGCTCATCTTGGTAGGACCGAAACGTTACGAAGGGAAACAGAGAGATTACAACCCCATCTCGATGTGACCGAGATCCCTATCGGTGAGACCGATTTGCCTAGGGTTTGTGGCAGTGGCTATGACATCTGAACTCGGTGGCACCGGATAGAAAGAATCGGTGGGGCCGAGTTTGACTTTTGGTTTAGGTCATATGTGGATGTGGGAAGGTAGTTGAGGGTTTTGGAGCATATCACTAAGCACTATGAAGCAAGAACCTCATCAAGCAACACCTCATCCCTCCTTGATAGTATTGGCTTTTCCTATAGACTCAATGTGATCTTGGATCACTAAAATATAAAATGTAGAGTCTTGAGCTTTGAGCTTGAGCCAATCTTTTTGTCCTTAGTATTTTGAGGGGTCCACTTTCCTCATCCATGCCATGTCATTCATTGAGATTTTCCTGGAATATTAATCTTGGAATAGCATTAGCTCAATGAGCTATATGTTGTTAGGAATTACCAAAACCACCTAGGGATAGTTGCACTTTCAATCTCCCCCTTTTTGGTAATTGATGAGAACATATAGATCAAAGCTTCGACGAATGATAATAAGAGTGAAAAACATTGTCGCCTTGAGAAGTATGTGAAAAACAAGAGCACCCCCTAAATTTGTGCATAGTTTATGATTGGCTTTGGACTGCAAATGCATAGAGAATTAGGCTCATGGGTTACTCTTCCATGTCACATACATCTTGGTGGAGCTCTCAAAATGATAATAATTAAATACATGCACTCATCACCAAGCAAAGTGAATGATCATATAGGGATAAAATGATAATGTCATCCAACAAGCATTAAAGTAGCATATGATCAAACACACATGATCATCCAAGTATCACACAGACAGAAAGTATCTCAATCAAGCAAATAAAGTTCAACCACCGAAGCAAGAGAGAATAAAAAGCAACACCGCTCTCTCTCGAAGCCTATGATCTATACATTTTTCTTCCCCTTTGGCAACAAGTTACCAAAAAGTTCCTAGAAATTGCATAGCACTAAATCATCTCTCAGGCTTGGTCTTCAGGTGGTGGTGTTCGGATAACTCTAAGAACAAAGGCTTCAGTCGATGTAGATGGAGCTGATGGAGTAGGTGCTGGAGCTGATGCCACTGAAGCTGTAGCTGGTGCAGATGAAGTGGCTCTTGTGTTTGTTACTAGCACTACAGCTGACCTCTGAGCTCTAGGCACTCTGGCAAATGCATCAGTGGTTGTCTTGCCCTTCCTCTCCTGCATATCATCCTGAAGTTGCTCCACAACAGACTGGATCTCAGTCACCTTCACATCCATGTCATAGAATTTCTGCTCTATGATCCTTTCCAAGCTCTCTTGGTTTTGAGTCAGGGTGGCCATCCCTTTCTCAATCCTTAGAGTGGATGCAATCAAGTAGCCGAGCTGATCTTGCTTGCTCTTCAGAAGATACTGATATGCCTCTTCCATGGTGGGCTTCTTTGCAGCTTTCTCAGCCTTTGCCTTCTCCCTTTTTGCTTGAACATGCACAGAAGATGGTTCATCCTCATTCATAACCACTTGGTTGTCCTCAAAATCTGGATAGATAGGCATGTGCTCCTTGTCCAACAAGTATATGCCAGTGCCCATCTTGGATTTAATCAACTCCTGGATCTATGGTGCATACCCACAGCTTCTCTTTTGGTCAGCAACTGTCCTCTTGATAGTTTCAACTATAAGACTCATGACCTTGAACTTTTGTGGCACATCAAATATATGTATCAGATTGATGGAGTGGCCTCTGATCATTCTGTGATCACCAGACTTGGGTAGAAGGGTGTGCCTGAGGATCCAATTGATAGTAGGCAGTCCTGATAGCAGGTGTTTCACTAATCCAAATTGGTGAGTCTCAAGATCTGCATTAGGAATCTCCTTGTACATGCTTGCCATGGAGTTGTGATCCTTCTTCGTCTTGGCATAGACATCCAAGTCATCTTCATTCTCCTCAGGAGCATTGATCAATTGAGCCCATTCTGCTACTGTTGACTGGTATCTAGTGCCTTCAGACATCCAGACTATCTTGCCATCTGGGTAGAAGTGAGCTATGGAGTAGAACTGCATGATAAGCTAATCATTCCACTTTGTGAGCTTCTGAGCCACAAACTCATCAACTCCACAAGCCTTGAAACTATCATATACTCCTGGATAATGTTCTTCATTCTCCTTGATGTACTCCCAGTTGACCCATTTCATGTCACATACTATTGGTTTCTTGTCAAGCAACACCGTCTCATAAAAATCCTGCTATTCTTTGGTATGGAACATGTAGTCCACATCAGTTCTCCTTCTGGTGGCATATGGATCTGACTCTCTCCATAGCCTTAATCTTGAGTCCTTCCTGATCTTCATGTTTTCTGCTACAGGATGAGCATCATTATGATCTGGAATTTTTGGCTTTGACTTCCTCAAAACAAGTGTCTCATCATCTTCTTCTTCAGCAATAGTTTCAGGCACTGGGGCCTAGTTTTTCTCAGTAGCTGGAATGTTCCTGGTACTCCTCTTTGGTGCAGTTTTGGGTTTTGGAGCAGCTGGCTTAGAAGCTTCTTTGGGCTTAGATGAAGCAGCCCCTGACCTTATGGCATCTCCCATAAGCTTTTGAGCTTTGGGTGCTAGTGCTGCATCCTCTTCCTCTTCCTCTTCTTCAGAGTCTTTCATGATTGAGGATCTCCCAAGCACTCTGACAGTGGTCTTCTTGACCCTCTCTTTCCTCTTCTTCCCTTCTGCAGCAGCCTCTTTGGGTTCAGATTCCAAAGGTACTTGAGTAGAGGCTCTGGCTTTAGACATGGGAATTCTCTTTGCAAGTAATTTGGTCTTCATACCAGGCTTAGTTGCAGCAGCAGTGCTATATTCCTTTTTAACCACTTTCTTCTTGGAAGTGGATTCTTCTTCCTCAACTGCCACATAATCTTCATCCTCAGATTCAGAAGTTTTCTTCTTTCTGGCCCTGGTGGCAGCCTTTGGCAGATTGCTTGGTGTGCTCCTGCTGCCATCATCTGAGCTGCTAGAGGGACTAGTGCCCTCACTCAAGTGAACCTGCTCCTCTGACTTGTTCTGGTTGTCACTTTGATCAAACATATTGCAATCTCTGACAACTGACCCTGTGAATAGATTATAGATGCGGTAGAGTGGATAAGCATCACAAAATACAGAGGTTTTTGCAAAAGAATGAATCAAAAACTGAGTTTTAGTTTTCCTCAGAAAGCATTTCGGGTCAACCGATTTGTAAACTCGGTGATACCGAAGCAGCTTTTGGAACCTAAACTAGTGAACTCGGTCAGACCGAGTCACAGTTCAATGGCACCGAGACTGCTAGGGTTTCACAAAGTCCTGAACTCGGTCACACCAATTTGCAATTCTCGGTCAGACCGAGAATTGCATGTGCAATGGCCTAAGCCGAATCAGTGGTACCGAGTTCCACAACTTGGTTGGTCCGAGATGGTTTCGGCGGAAACCTAACCCTAAATTTTCAAATCATCTCTAATCTACGGAGTGTTTTGACTAGATAAGATAGTTTCAATCGTGGCAAGATTCATGGTGACCACAATGTGCTAGGAATCAGATAAGGATAGCACAGTGATCAAGTTCGTACCCTAGTTCGGCGGTGAACTCGCTACGGCGGCAACGGCGGGGATGATTCCCGTTGATAGCGGTGGAGACCAGCGGCAGGAGGCAAGTGGCGACGAGGAGGACGATCCGGAGACCCTGGAGGCAGAGCGGGCTAAGCGCGGGTGAAAGAGTTCGGAGAAAATTTCCAAAATTTTGCCCGTGGGTATATATAGCCCGACCCTGTCGGTGTGACCGAGTGGAACAACTCGGTGGCACTGAGATGCATAACTGCAAGCAGTTGCTGCAACTCGGTGTGACCGAAAAGTTTAAATCGATTGCACCGAGATTGAAAACCTAGATCGACTTAGTGATCTCGGTATGACCGAAATGGGTGAATCGGTCAGACCGAAACACATAAAGAAGTTTTTGAAGTTTAAGTCTATGACGAATCAGGGACTCCGAGTGCTCCTCACACAGAGTGGTTCGAATCCGACTTGATCAAATTTTATGATGTAGCATGAATAGAGTTTGAGACGAGAAAAGCATAGATAGCTAGAGAAGGTTCTTAGGCATTCTTATCCATCCACTTGGCAAGAGAAAAAGAAACCAATCAATCAAAACAACAAGTAGATGTCCTCGAATGAGTAAATTATGCAACCAACATGCTCACACAATAAAATGACAAATAAAATATGTGGCAAAGCATGCACAAACAATTCTAGCATCTATCAAGCAATTGGCGATGACTAGGTCATCTATATATGAGTATATTGACTTAGGAGTCAAATGAGAACATTTGATCATAGGTCATACTCATCGTTTAAGAACAAGTGGGGTTACAACTTTTACATAAAGCGTTGTTGTGTTCACACCATTAGAGTTGCTTTAACTCAATTGTTAGAGTAAAGCTCCCCCTAGATGTGAGATCCCCCTAAGAGGGATGAACTAACCTTGGGTTTTGTTGATGATGACTTCATGTAGATGTTGAAGATGTGGATGCTCAATATTGATGTAGATCATTTGGAGCTATCCTTTGGAGTGAGTTGCACTTTCAATAACTACACGGGTTAGTCCCACAAGGAACAAACAAGGATATCCATAGACATACAGTGATGCACACACAAGATGATGTCTATGAAAGCTTTTGTTTACCTTGTCCCTTGTCTTACCAACAAGAGGGTTTGTGACTCCTTGAACTAGTGCAAGATGTGGAAGTTGATTGCACTTGTTCTTGCCAAAATGATATGAGTGAAGTATGTTCGCGGAGTCACCCTCAAGAACTCTCTAGTTCTTCTTCTTCGGGATCCACACCATCTTGATGGGAATCCTCGGAGTTGTAGTTGTACTTGATGAAGTGGAACTTGATGTAGTCTTGGGAACCCACTTGACCAAGGCCTTAGGAGCTTCTTCAAATGCATCAATTTCCTCTTGAAGCTTGTCCTTGCCTTTTTGCTTGTGGTCTTGTGGTGGAAGATCATCTTGAGCTTGTGTCCCTTTGAAAGAAGTAGGATCATACTTCTCTTGTTGAGGAACAAACTTCGTCTTGGGGTATTGATCTTCTTCCCACTCAACTCCATTGGCATTGAACTTTCGTTCAAAACCAATACCTTGATTCTTCCGGTGCCTTCCTTGCTTGTGTACAATTTCCTCGAATTGCTTACTCCCGGCAAGGCTCTTGTAAACACCTTTCTCTATAATTCCCTTCAATAAGCTATTTTATTGCTCAAGTGTAACTTGGCTAAGAGTATCATTAGTGGAATCAAGAGAACTACTAGAAGCAACAACATTGGATTTAGCATGATTATTGTTACTACTAGAGGAAGAATCTTTCTTGCTCTTGTTACTATACTTGACATGAGGCATGTAAGTGGATAAGAGTAAATGCTTGGCAATGTAAGAAGAACTTTACTTGCAAAGATCATCATTGATTTCCTTTAAGAACTCATGCTCTTGCTCAAGGTTGAGCTTTTCAAAACGTAATTTCTCATGAGTCCTTAAAAGTTCTCGATGATCTCCTAAGATAGTTTCATGATCTAACTTAAGAGTGTTTAGTTCTTTAGTTAGAGGCTCAATCTTCTCCTTATCATTGTCATTCGTTTCATCATAGTATTCATCACTATAGTTGTCAACAAGTAAATCATCATCACCTAACAAGTCATCTTCATCACTATTGAAATCAACATACTCGGGGTGTGATACCTTTGGACCTTTGGCCATGAAGCATCTTCCAATTCCTTCATTTGGTGAATCAAATATGTCGTAGGAGTTGGTTGACACAAGTGCTAGACCGGCAACACCTTCATCTTGAGTATATTCGGAGTTGGAGTGATAGCTTCTCTCGGAGTCATTGTCGGAGTTGGAGCCGGATACCCATTCTCCAACATGAGCTTGATGTCTTCGTTTTGTGTAGCTCCTTGATGACTTGTCCTTCCTTTTCGAATCCTTGCTTCTCCGAGAGGGTCTTCGTTCATATCGATCATCCCTAATCCTTCTCTCCCTTGATGGTGATTCTTCTCTTCTACTTCTTCTTTTGGGAGAATCTTCTCTTCTCTTGTGGGGAGTCGTACACTCATTGGAGTAGTGTCCGGGTCTTCCACAATTGTAGCAGTTTCGCTCTCGACTAGAAGATCTTTTGTCATTGTAGGACCTTGACTTGGAACTTCTCTCTTTGCTTCTATTCTTATAGAACTTGTTGAAGTTCTTCACCATTAAGCTCAATTCTTCATTGAAGGTTTGTTTATCACTTGATGATGTGGGGGCTTCACATGAGGCTTTGTAAGCACCACTTGACTTGTTATGGAGCTCCTTCTTATCCTTGAATGACATCTCATGAGCAACAATTCTTCCAATGACTTCCATTGGCTTGAGATCTTTGTAATTTGGCATCATTTGGATCAATGTGCATACGGTATCGTATATTCCATCCAAGGCTCTTAGGATCTTCTTGATGATGAATTTGTCGGTCATCTCTTCACTTCCTAAGCCGGCAATCTCATTTGTGATAAGAGCAAGTCTAGAGTACATTTCAGCGACACATTCACCATCCTTCATTTTGAACTTGTCAAGTTGATTTTGAAGCACATCCAACTTGGATTCCTTGACGGAGTCGGTACCTTCGTGCATATCAATCAAAGTATCCCAAATTTCCTTTGCATTCTCAATACGGCTAATTTTGTTGAATTCTTTGGGGCACAATCCGTTGAAGAGGATATCACAAGCTTGAGCATTGTATTGTAGCATCTTCAACTCTTCCGCAGTGGCTTCACGATTCGGTTCTCTCCCATCGAAGAATTCACCTTGCAAGCCAACACACACAATAGCCCAAATGGCGGGGTTATGTCCAAGAATATGCATTTTCATCTTATGCTTCCAACTAGCAAAATTAGTACCATCAAAGTAAGGACCTCTACGGTGGTAATTTCCCTCGCTAGACGCCATACTCTCCTAGGTTGTGAAACCAAGGCTATGACCACCAAAAGCTATGGAAATCAAAGCAAATGGAGACCAAAGCTCTGATACCACTTGTAGGATCGAAGGTATGTCTAGAGGGGGGATGATTAGACTACTTGACCAATTAAAAATCTATCCTTTTCCCAATTTTAGTCTTTGGCAGATTTTATCCATCTTAGCACAAGTCAAGCAATCTTAACACAATTCAAGCAAGCATGCAAAGAGTCTATGAGCAGCGGAAAGTAAAGCATGCAACTTGCAAGAAAGTAAAGGGAAGGGTTTGGAGAATTCAAACGCAATTGGAGACACGGATGTTTTTGTCGTGGTTCCGATAGGTGGTGCTATCGTACATCCACGTTGATGGAGACTTCAACCCATGAAGGGTAACGGTTGCGCGAGTCCACGGAGGGCTCCACCCACGAAGGGTCCACGAAGAAGCAACCTTGTCTATCCCATCATGGCCATCACCCACGAAGGACTTGCCTCACTAGCGGTAGATCTTTACAAAGTAGGCGATCTCCTTGCCCTTACAAACTCCTTGGTTCAACTCCACAATCTTTGTCGGAGGCTCCCAAGTGACACATAGCCAATCTAGGAGACACCACTCTCCAAGAAGTAACAAATGGTGTGTTGATGATGAACTCCTTGCTCTTGTGCTTCAAATGATAGTCTCCCCAACACTCAACTCTCTCTCACAGGATATGGATTTGGTGGAAAGAAGATTTGATTTGAAAGCAACTTGGGGAAGGCTAGAGATCAAGATTCATATGGTGAGAATGGAATATCTTGGCCTCAACACATGATTAGGTGGTTCTCTCTCAGAAAATGTGTATTGGAAGTGTAGGTATGTTCTGATGGCTCTCTCCACGAATGAAGAGTGGGTGGAGGGGTATATATAGCCTCCTCACAAAAACTAACTGTTACACCAATTTACCAATGTCGATGAGACCAAATTGAGAAACTCGGTCGGACCAATTTAGCAAACCTAGTGACCGTTAGGATTTTCGGTGGGACTGAGATGCAATTTGGTAGGACTGATATGGTTAGAGTTAGGGCATAACGTAATTTTGGTGTGACCGATTACACAAACTCGGTGGGAACGATTTTGGTAATAAGCTAACCAGAGAATTGGTCAGGTAAACTCGGTGGGACCGATCGCTCATTTCGGTGGGACCGAAATGTTACAAAAGGGAAACAGAGAGTTTACATTGCAATCTCGGTGAGACCGATTGCTCATCTCGGTAGGACCGACACGTTACGAAGGGAAACAGAGAGATTACAACCCCATCTCGGTGTGACCGAGATCCCTATCGGTGAGACCGATTTGCCTAGGGTTTGTGGCAGTGGCTATGACATCTGAACTCGGTGGCGCCGGATAGAAAGAATCGGTGGGGCTGAGTTTGACTTTTGGTTTAGGTCATATGTGGATGTGGGAAGGTAGTTGAGGGTTTTGGAGCATATCACTAAGCACTATGAAGCAAGAACCTCATCAAGCAACACCTCATCCCTCCTTGATAGTATTGGCTTTTCCTATAGACTCAATGTGATCTTGGATCACTAAAATATAAAATGTAGAGTCTTGAGCTTTGAGATTGAGCCAATCTTTTTGTCCTTAGTATTTTGAGGGGTCCATTTTCCTCATCCATGCTATGCCATTCATTGAGCTTTTCCTGAAATATTAATCTTGGAATAGCATTAGCTCAATGAGCTATATGTTGTTAGGAATTACCAAAACCACTTAGGGATAGTTGCACTTTCACAAACCCCCAATTACGCAAAGTTGGACCTATTAGGGTATCTTGTACATTGACCCTCAAACCTCCCATATCTGTCTGGACCGCTGAAGTCATCCAACACGGTCCTGTTTCGATCCGCGGCGCCGCCCGAATATACTTTCTCCTACAAACCAGAGACAAATGTGGGGAGCTTTTGCACGAGTCCGGACCGCTCCCAGGCGAAGGGGCGGTCAGCCCGCTTCAATGCGGCACAGAGCCGCAATCCCCCTCCTCAAGCATCGCCGCACTCCGCCTCCCCGTCACCCACCTCGCCGGGCCCGTCCTCCTCTCCGATCGTAGAGGCGATGTCAGAGTCATGCTGCTCTGTGCTGACATATGACGTCGGCGGAAGCTCTTCATTCGCTGGTTCTTCGCGCCGCCATCATCGCTCTCTGCCCCCTTCGGCATCCACCGCGGCTGGCTCCTCCTCCAAGGAGCAGATCTTCATCTCATCAACTGAGGAGGAGGACCAAGCGCCGCCGCGGCAACCGCCGCGGCTCCTCAAAGAGCCCGCTCTCACGGACAAAGATTTCATCTCTCAGATCGAGATAATGACGAAGCGATAGCTCTGTTACATGGGCTCGTCGCCTCCATCGCCGCCAGGACCCGTCGTCCCCGCTGTGCCAGCGCGTGAAGCGCGGGCCAACGTCCCTGCTCCGGCCTTTCAAGGAGGAGCTGGCCTTCACCCTGACAGCACCGTGGCGTCCAGATCGGACGACATGTGAAGGAGCCGACCTTGCTCCCACACCAGCATTGCGGTGTCCATATCATATGTCGGGTCAAGGAGGAGCCACCATCCCCGTCGCGCAACCGGTACAACCACATGGACGCGCCATCATCGCCGCCGCGCCTCCACCGCCTCGCCGTCAAGGAGGAGTTGCCATCCGCCATCAAGAAGGCATGGGGCCACCTGTTCCACTACCCTAGAGGAGGCAGTTACGGTGGTGCCTCGAGCTCAAGAGCCGTCGTCTCCGTGGAGGAGCACGCGCCGAGGCAGCAGACGAGGTACGACCGGCGCAATGCCGGCTGCCGCTCCGCGTTCGCCAAGAGCGACGTTGCGCCGGACTAGGTCCGCAACGCCCCTGACCTCGCCGCCACGTGGGCGCTCGACCGCTCCATTGACCACCGTGGAGATGGCCGCCAGGCGCCTTGACGGCGAGCTCGTCAAGATCAGTGAGAGTGGTTGCTTAGCGACTGCTCCGCCAACACCGGTCGCGGCAAGGCAGCCGCTAGGGCTCCGAAGGCCACGTCGGCAGTGGCTGCGGCGGCACTCCGTACCGCGCAACAGGAGTTAGAGCGGTTCCTCTGCGAGCGGCGGGCAGGCACCAGACAAGGCTGTCGTGGCCCTCTGGCGCTGCTCTACCGCTGGAGGGACCACTACAATGACGATGGCATCGACGAAGACGACAATGCGGCAGGGGAAGGCTGCCACGCATACGATATGGTCATCCGGTATAGGGTTTATGTTTTATTTAGTTTTTATTTTGTTAAACGGTCGAAATATCGACCTTTTATGTAAATTATGTTCTAACTTACAATGAAATCCGTCCGATTTAGATTAATTTCGTCCGATTAGTTTGAATTGTTGTCCGGATGTATGCAAACAACGTTGGATGGCGGACTCCCTCATCCATATCCGCGGACTGGTCCCTTTGTCCGCAAACAGATGCGGGAGAAAAATTACGGGTTGCTGTTGGAGATGCCCTTACCTGTATATCATTGTGTCGGTTGGCAACAACAAAAAGAAGAAAATGAAAGGCAAGGTATATCCGCAAGACCAATATACCACCAATCATGATTGAGTACCGGTATATGGTATGACCTTCATTGAAAAAACATCGTTACAAAAAAATTCCATTGATTAATTAACCGGACACTCAGATCCATCGACACGGACAAAACAACACAACCAATTCTTCAGAAAAAAAAACTAACATGGACACCGAAAACTTTAATAAAATACAAAACAACACATCCCCCGCGGCCCACAGAAGTGTACAATAATGCGCCGCTCCTCCATCACGGCCACCATAAAAAAGAATCATAAGCTATAGATGTATACCTGCAAATGAATCCTTAGCTTAACACTATTTGTTCCTCTTCTTGTCCTTCATGTACTATTTCATCTTAATAATCAACCGAGTATACGTAGAAATTAAGTGACGATCATGTACGTGAAGTTGCTGGGCCAGATCACAAGGCGCTCATGTCCTTGACGAAGCCGTACTTCTCCATGAATGGGTTCCTGATCTCCTTGGGCGGGTACTCGTGGATGAAGTCCGCCCACACGCCGGCGTCGGTGCCGGGCCTCTCCACCGTCCAGACGCAGCTGTTGCACTTGAACCCGGCGCCGAAGGTGAGCATGAGCACGCGGTCGCCCTTGTTGAGCCGCTTCTTGGCCTCCATGTAGGAGAGCACGTACCAGACGCTGCTGGCCGAGGTGTTGCCGAAGCGGTGCAGCGTCATGCGCGACGGCTCGATGTCGTGCTCCGTGAGGGTGAGCCCCTTGCCGACGCCGTCGATGACGGCGGCGCCGCCGGTGTGCACGCAGAAGTGGTCCACCCCGGCCTTCATCCGGATGGTGAGCGCGGAGGAGGGCTTCTTCTTGTTGGTGCGCGTGAGGAAGCGCGCCGAGAGCGTGGCGTAGGCGAGGCGGAGGAGCTCCGGGAGCGGGAGCACGCGGGGCGACAGCACGCGGAGGTTCTTGACGAAGGCGTGCACGGCGGCACGGGGGAGCTCCTTGCCGAGGTGGAAGCCGGGGCGGCCGGCGTCGTCCTCCATCTGGAGCGCGCAGTTGTAGGCCTCGTCGGAGGCGCCCGTGTGCGTGCGCACGACGTGGCGGAGGCGCAGCTTGGCGTGGGGGCGCAGCCGCGGCGAGTTGGTGAGGAAGTAGGCGCAGCCGCCGGAGCGGAAGAGGCAGTTCCCCAGCATGAAGGAGCGCCTGTTCCCCGGGTACCAGTTGGGCGCGATCGACTCCGACGTCATCACCAGCGCCACCTTGTTCGCGTGCGTTCTGCGGATCAATTTTTACCATGCACATTGTAAACACGGATCAATTTTTACCCCTAGACTAGAAAGTAGTACAGATTCGCAGAGCGAAAAACAAGAAACATTTCCGTCTCAAATTCTTGAGGCCAATGGAACAGTACACTGGCAATTTGGCATGGACGCAGATGGCCGGAGCCGCAGTCTGCCATGCCGGACGCCATTACTCTCTGCTCTTCACTTCGCTATGGCGCAAGAGGCAGAGAAGAGGCAGAGGAGAGGAGGTTCGTCCGTCCACCGTCCACGTCAACATATTCACGCACCGTCTCCCTGCACCCATCTGCTACTGCTGCTGCACTGCAGCTACTAAAAGCGAACCAAACTTGGCGAGCCGGCATTGAAGCGATGCAGGACAAACTACACAGTACTGTACTACTACTAATAGTGGTAGGGCAGTTGGCTAACATGCAGAGCTGGTGCCTACACTGCACGATGCAGGCAGGGACAGGTAACTTCACCATCTCGCTGTTACTAACATTTATTCTGCGTCGATCTTGGCCCTTCATCACATGATTTGATCTAGCATCACATGGTGGATAGGATGGTCATATGGGACTACAGGGTAAGATGGATCCGCTCGTCTTGGGAGGCAGGTGAGTGGGCACTGAATTTATGGTCTTTTTTTTTGAGTTGGAATTTATGGTTCTTCTTATTGCTGTTAAAAATAGCAAGGTACCGCTCGGTGTACTGCAAAGTGTACTGTACTGCTCCCTCAAAAAAAGTGTACTGTACTGCGGTTGTGTCTACTTTCTTGGGTTTCAAAGTTCACGGGTGGGAAAAATATGTATACATCTTTAATGGGAGTCCTTGTCCTGGGCACGTGACGGCCATATACATTTCACAGTGAGGTTTTTCTTCTCCCGGGTGACAATGGACATGGTACGAGAAAGATCATCTACCTAGTGCCATCTAGCTCAGCTCAGCAGCAAGCTGTAATCGACTACTCTACAGTAGAGAAGATAAATGGTCTGATCAGGATCAGAATAGCTCACCGGACGGATGCACAGCAAATAAATTGCTAGGGGCCACTGCGGCCCAACTTTAGGCTTTTGCCTGCCAATGCAATGCGCTATTCGGGCGTCTCAAACTCTCACCGACTGCACGCTTGTCGCACCACTACGCTTGGACCCGGATCGAGCGAGAGCCGAGCGTAAAAAACAATCAGTTGTTAGTGCTGGTTGAATCCAGGCCGTTGAATTATTGGACACTAGCCGTTGTATTAGTTGCGCAACAGAGAAGATAATGCTGGTTGGAGATGCGGGGAGAAAACAAGGGCACCTGAAGAAGTTGTTGGCGAGGTCGAGGGCGATGAGGGTGGCGCTACAGCCCATGCCGGTGAGGTTGAACACCTTCACGTCCTCCCGGAGGCCGTAGCGGCGCACCACCCTCGCCGACAGGGACGGCGCCGGGGAGAACATGGACACGTTCACGACGAGCAGGTCCACGTCGGCGGGGCGCAGGCCCAGCCCGCCCGGCGCGGCTGACCTGGCGAACAGCTCGTCGAGCACGGCGTGGAACGTCTCGTCCATCTCCTCCATGCCCTCGGCGACGCGGTCGGGGCTCGCGTCGCCCCCCGCGATGATGTTGCGCGGGCCGTACGTCTCCTCGCCGATGCCGGAGTTGACGATGACCTTGAGGAGGAACTTGTACTCCTCCAGCCCCAGCAGCTTGTTCCGTTGGATGATCTCGCCGCACAGATCCGTGGGGAGCTTGCGGTCGTCCGTCCCCTTGTAGCACACGTAGTCAACCAGATAGCACCGCCGCCGCCGGGACCGCTCCACCAGCAGCCGCACCAGCGCCGCCGCCGAGAGGGCCAGCAGCGTCAGCGTCACCATCGTCGCCAGCTCCATGTTTACCAGCGAGGAGAGATCTATCGACCGAGGCGGGCCGGGATTGCTAGCTAGCCAACCTAGATGTATGGCGACGGAGTTACCAATGCACAATGTGCGTGGTTCCCGCTCATGGAGATGGAGGCGAGAGCTGGGAGAGCCGGCGAGCTTAGACCTATGGACCTCCTCCTCTAATGGAGTAACATGCTATAGATAGTGTGGAGTGGGGTTGCCGGGTAGGTGTGGATGGGAGATTAATGGAAAGGTTTTGAGGAAGTGGAAGGAGGAGCGGAGGTTTTATAGCGAGAGGGGGCTCATGAGAAGCTTCTTCACATTTCCTGCTTATATTTTTCTTCGTTTTTTATCTTCACCTGCGTTCGACAAATGGTGTTTAAGCAGGGCAACGTGGCGTGCTTTTCCAATTATGGCGATTCAGAGGAATTGTAGCTCCACTGTGTTTCAGGGTATGATTTCCATTGATTTATATACAAAACGGAGCATGAGCCTTTAAGAGCAACTCCAACGGGTCGACCTATTTCGTCTCCGGTGTGTCTGTTTGCGTCGTGACGGACAGAAAAGTCGGCCCAACGAGCCGACTCAAACGGACGCGCGTCTGATTTTCGTCCGCCCGCCAACCCGTTCCCGGCCCAATTTTGAGCCTGAGTTGCGTCGGCACAAACACGAGACAGACGTGCGCCCCGCGCGCGAACTATTCCCCGTGGCCCGCCAGTCGGTGGCAAATCGTCCACCATTTCCCTTCCTCCCGCCTGCTCGCGCTCCTAGCCGCTCGCCATGGACGACGCCCTTGATGCCGCCGGCGGCCTCGCCTCCTTCGCCTCGTCCAGCATCGCCTCCGCCCCCTCCGACAATGGCAAGCCCCGCGCCTCCGCAAGACCGCCGCGCCGCCCAAGAAGAAGCAGCTGACGCCCAAGGAGTGGGCAGTCAAGTCGGCCAAGCGGAAGGGCCGGAGGCACGCGGCAGACGCAAGGGACGAAGTTGCGGCAGTCACCGCCCTCACCGCCGCCGCACAGCAGGAGGAAACCAACGCCTGAGTCGCGGCGGCAACGAGTGAGGCCCTGATCTACCTAGGGTTAAACCCTAGCCAGCACGGGCCCGTCAAAGCCGTCGTGGCCGCGGCTGATACGTCTCCGTCGTATCTACTTTTCCAAACACTTTTGCTCTTGTTTTGGACTCTAACTTGTATGATTTGAATGGAACTAACCCGGACTGACATTGTTTTCAGCAGAATTGCCATGGTGTTATTTTTATGCAGAAATAAAAGTTCTCGGAATGACCTGAAAATCAACGGAGATTATTTTTGGAATATATAAAAAATACTGGCAGAAGAATCCACATCAGGGGGGCCACACCCTGTCCACGAAGGTGGGGCGCGCCTACCCCCCGGGACGCGCCCCCCTACCTCGTGGGCCCCCTGACGCTTCACCGACCTCAACTCCAACTCCATATATTCGTGTTCGGGAAGAAAAAAAATCAGAGAGAAGGATTCATCGCGTTTTATGATACGGAGCCGCCGCCAAGCCCTAAACTCTCTCGGGAGGGCTGATCTGGAGTCCGTTCGGGGCTCTGGAGAGGGGAATCCATCGCCATCATCATCATCAACCTTCTTCCATCACCAATTTCATGATGCTCACCGCCGTGCGTGAGTAATCCCATTGTAGGTTTGCTGGACGATGATGGTTTGGATGAGATTTATCATGTAATTGAGTTAGTTTTGTTAGGGTTTGATCCCTAGTATCCACTATGTTCTGAGATTAATGTTGCTATGACTTTGCTATGCTTAATGCTTGTCACTAGGGCCCGAGTGCCATGATTTCAGATCTGAACCTATTATGTTTTCATGAATATATGTGAGTTCTTGATCCTATCTTGCAAGTCTATAGTCACATATTATGTGTTATGATCCGTTAACCCCGAAATGACAATAATGGGGATACTTACCGGTGATGACCGTAGTTCGAGGAGTTCATGTATTCATTATGTGTTAATGCTTTGGTATGGTACTCTATTAAAAGGAGGCATTAATTTCCCTTAGTTTCCAATAGGACCCCACTGCCACGGGAGGGTAGGACAAAAGATGTCATGCAAGTTCTTTTCCATAAGCACGTATGACTATATTCGGAATACATGCCTACATTACATTGATGAACTGGAGCTAGTTCTGTGTCACCCTATGTTATAACTGTTGCATGATTGATCGCATCTGGCATAATTATCCATCACTGATCCATTGTCTACGAGCTTTTCATATATTGTTCTTCGCTTATTTACTTTTCCGTTGCTACTGTTACAATCACTATAAAACCAAAAATATCACTTTTGCCACCCCTACCACTACTATCATATTACTTTGCTACTAAATACTTTGTTGCAGATATTAAGTTATTCAGGTGTGGTTGAATTGACAACTCAGCTGCTAATACTTGAGAATTGGCTCCCCTTGTGTCGAATCAATAAATTCGGGTTGAATACTCTACCCTCGAAAATGGTTGCGATCCCCTATACTTGTGGGTTATCAGCGGCCAGCACGGGCTTGTCCGCGTTTCCTCGGATGATGCTGCCAGAGTCATCGCACGCGTCTGCCACGCACCCTATTCCTGGCTTCCACGTATATCTGCAAGCCTCTTGACTCCCCGGGGAATGCTCGCTGTGTTGGAAATATGCCATAGAGGCAATAATAAAATAGTTATTATTATATTTCCTTGTTCATGATAATTGTCTATTATTCATGCTATAATTGTATTAACCGGAAACCGTAATACATGTGTGAATACATAGATCACAACATGTCCCTAGTGAGCCTCTAGTTGACTAGCTCGTTGATCAATAGATGGTTGTGGTTTCCTGACCATGGACATTGGATGTCTTTGATAACGGGATCACACCATTAGGAGAATGATGCGATGGACAAGACTCAATCCTAAGCATAGCACAAGATCGTGTAGTTCGTTTGCTAGAGCTTTTCTAATGTCAAGTATCATTTCCTTAGACCATGAGATTGTGCAACTCCCAGATACCGTAGGAATGCTTTGGGTGTATCAAACGTCACAACGTAACTGGGTGGCTATAAAGGTGCACTACAGGTATCTCCGAAAGTGTCTGTTGGGTTGGCGCGAATCAAGACTGGGATTTGTCACTCCGTATGACATAGAGGTATCTCTGGGCCCACTCGGTAATGCATCATCATAACGAGCTCAATGTGACTAAGGAGTTAGCCACAGGATCATGCATTACGGACGAGTAAAGAGACTTGCCGGTAACGAGATTGAACAAGGTATGGGGATACCGACGACCGAATCTCGGGCAAGTAACAAACCGATGGACAAAGGGAATTTTATACCAGATTAATTGAATCCCCGACATCATGGTTCATCCGATGAGATCATTGTGGAACATGTGAGAGCCAACATGGGTATCCAAATCCTGTTGTTGGTTATTGGCCGGAGAGATGTCTCGGTCATGTCTCATGGTTCCCGAATCCGTAGGTTCTACACACTTAAGGTTTGGTGACACTAGAGTTGTTATGGGAAATTGTATGTGGTTACCGAAGGTTGTTCGGAGCACCAGATGAGATCTCGGACATCACGAGGAGTTCCGTAGGTGAAGATTTATATATGGGAAGTCCAGTTTCAGTCGCTGGAATGGTTTCGGAGGTTATCGGTATTGTACCGAGACCATCGAAAAGTGTCCGGGGGTCCACCGGGTGTGACCACCTGCGCCGGAGGACTTAATGGGCTGAATATGGGAGGGAACCAGCCCCCTAGTGGGTTGGTGCATCCCCCAAGGGCCCAAGGCGCCTAGGATTGGAAACCCTAGGCGAGGGGGTGCCTTCCACCTTGCTTGGGGTGCAAGTCTCCCCTCCTGGATGCCCCCCCTCTAGATGCATCTTGGGGGGCAGCCCCCTCTTCCCTTCCCCTATAAATAGTGGGGGTGGGAGGGCAGCCGTACCCTTCCCCTGGCGCAGGCCTCCCTCCTCCTACACCTCCTCCTCCTCCATCGTGCTTGGCAAAACCCTGCCGGAGAACCGCAAGCTCCACCACCACACCGTCGTGATGCCGGAGCTCTCCCTCAACTTCTCCTCTCCCCTTGCTGGATCAAGAAGGAGGAGACGTCCCCGGGTTGTACGTCTATTGAACGCGGAGGCGCCGTCTGTTCGACGCTTGGATCGGATCTTCCGCGATTTGAATCGCCTCGAGTACGACTCCATCAATCATGTTCTTATAACGCTTCCGCTTAGCGATCTTCAAGGATATGAAGATGCACTCCCTCTCTCTCGTTGCTAGTATCTCCTAGATTGATCTTGGTGACACGTAGGAATTTTTTTGAATTATTACTATGTTCCCGAACAGTGGTATCAGAGCCAGGTTTATGCATAGATTCTATGCACGAGTAGAACACAAGTAGTTGTGGGCGATGATTTGGTCAATTTGCTTGCCGTTACTAGTCCTATCTTGACTCGGCGGCATTGTGGGATCAAGCGGCCCGGACCGACCTTACACGTACACTTACGTGAGACAGGTTCCACCGACTGACATGCACTTGATGCATAAAGTGGCTAGCGGGTGTCTGTCTCTCCCACTTTAGTCGGATCAGATTCGATGAAGAGGTTCCTTATGAAGGGTAAATAGAAATTGGCATATCACCGTTGTGGCTTTTGCGTAGGTAAGAAACGTTCTTGCTAGAAACACATAGCAGCCACGTAAAACATGCAACAACAATTAGAGGACGTCTAACTTGTTTTTGCAGGGTGTGCTATGTGATGTGATATGGCCAAAAGGATGTGATGAATTATATATATGTGATGTATGAGATTGATCATGTTCTTGTAATAGGAATCATGACTTGTATGTCGATCAGTATGATAACCGACACGAGCCATAGGAGTTGTCTTAATTTATTGTATGACCCACGAGTCAATATAAGCGCCATGTAATTGCTTTACTTTATTGCTAACCGTTAGCCATAGTAGTAGAAGTAATAGTTGGCGAGACAACTTCATGAAGACACGATGATGGACATCATGGTGTCATGCCGGTGACGATGGTGATCATGCCGCGCCTCAAAGATGGAGATCAAAAGCGCAAGATGATATTGGCCATATCATGTTACTTTATGATCTACATGTGATGTTTATCATGTTTACATCTTATTTGCTTAGAACGACAGTAGCATAAATAAGATGATCCCTCACTAAAATTTCAAGAAATGTGTTCCCCCTAACTATGCATCGTTGCGAAGATTCGTTGTTTTGAAGCACCACGTGATGATTGGGTGTGATAGATTCTAACGTTCACATACAATGGGTGTAAGCCAGCTTTACACATGCGAAACACTTAGGTTGACTTGACGAGCCTAGCATGTACAAACATGGCCTCGGTACACGAGAGACCAAAAGGTCGAACATGAGTCGTATGGTAGATGCGATCAACATGGAGATGTTCACCATTGATGACTAGTCCGTCTCACGTGATGATCGGACATGGCCTAGTCGATTCAGATCATGTATCACTTAGATGACTAGAGGGATGTCTATCTGAGTGGGAGTTCATCAAATAATTTGATTAGATGAACTTAATTATCATGAACTTAGTCTAAAATTGTCTTTACAATCTATCTTGTAGACCCAATGGCCCACGCTAATGTTGCCATCAACTTCAATGCGTTCCTAGAGAAAACCAAGCTGAAAGACGATGGAAGCACCTATATGGATTGGGTCCGTAACTTGAGGATCATCCTCATAGCTGCCAAGAAAGCATATGTCCTTGAAGCACCGCAAGGTGACGCACCCATTTTCCTAGCAACTCAAGATGTTACGAACGCCTGGCAGTCGCGTAGTGATGATTACTCCCTAGTTCAGTGCGGCATGCTTTATAGCTTAGAATCGGGGCTCCAAAAGCGTTTTGAGCAGCATGGAGCATATGAGATGTTCCAAGAGATGAAAATGGTTTTCCAAGCTCATGCCCGGGTCGAGAGATATGAAGTCTCTGACAAGTTCTACGGCTGTAAGATGGAGGAAAAACGGTTCTGTCAGCGAGCATATACTCAAAATGTCTGGGTTGCACAACCGCTTGTCTCAGCTGGGAGTTAATCTTCCAAAAGACTCGATCATTGACAGGATCCTCCAGTCGCTTCCACCTAGCTACAAGAGCTTTGTGATGAACTACAATATGCAAGGGATGGAAAAGTCCATTCTTGAATTATATTCAATGCTGAAATCAGCGGAGGTGGAGATCAAAAAGGAACATCAAGTGTTGATGGTGAATAAGACCACTAGTTTCAAGAAAGACAAGGGTAAGAAGAACTTCAAGAAGGACGGGAAGGGAGTTGTCGCGCCCAGTAAGTCAGTTGCCGGGAAGAAGACAAAGAATGGACCCAAGCCTGAGACTCAGTGCTTTTATTGCAAGGGAAATGTGATACATCTCCAACGTATCTATAATTTTTTATTGTTCCATGCTATATTATATCCTGTTTTGGACATTATTGGGCTTTATTATACACTTTTATATTATTTTTGGGACCAACCTATTAACCGGAGTCGCAGCCCCGAATTATATACCTACGTACCCCCAAACTACCAGATACGGAGCCAAAACCCTAATTATACCGCCATAACTTTCTGTATCCACGAGATCCCATCTTGGGGCCTTTTCCGGACCTCCGCCGGAGGGGGTATCGATCACGGAGGGCTTCTACATCAACACCATAGCCTCTCCGATGAAGTGTGAGTAGTTTACTTCAGACCTTCGGGTCCATAGTTATTAGTTAGATGGCTTCCTCTCTCTTTTTGGATCTCAATACAAAGTTCTCCCCTTCTCTTGTGGAGATCTATTCGATGTAATATTCTTTTGCAGTGTGTTTATTGAGACCGATGAATTGTGGGTTTATGATCAAGTTTATCTATGAACAATATTTGAATCTTCTTTGAATTCTTTTATGTATGATTTGTTATCTTTGCAAGTCTCTTCGAATTATCAGTTTGGTTTGGCCTACTAGATTGATCTTTCTTGCAATGAGAGAAGTGCTTAGCTTTGGGTTCAATCTTGCGGTGTCCTTTTTCAGTGACAGTAGGGGTAGCAAGGCACGTATTGTATTGTTGCCATCGAGGATAACAAGATGGGGTTTATATCATATTGCATGAGTTTATCCCTCTACATCATGTCATCTTGCTTAAAGCGTTACTCTGTTCTCTTGAACTTAATACTCTAGATGCATGCTGGATAGCGGTCGATCTGTGGAGTAATAGTAGTAGATGCAGGCAGGAGTCGGTTTACTTGTCAATGCCTATATACATGATCATACCTAGATATTCTGATAACTATGCTCAATTCTGTCAATTGCTCAACAATAATTTGTTCACCCACCATAATACTTATGCTCTCGAGAGAAGCCACTAGTGAAACCTATGGCCCCCGGGTCTATTTTCCATCATATTAATCTTCCAATACTTAGTTATTTCCTTTGCCATTTATTTTTACTTGCATCTTTATTTCTCTTTATCATAAAAATACCAAAAATATTATCTTATCATATCTATCAGATCTCACTTTCGTAAGTGACCGTGAAGGGATTGACAACCCATTTATCGCGTTGGTTGCGAGGAGTTTATTTGTTTGTGTAGGTGCGAGGGACTCGTGCATGGCCTCCTACTGGATTGATACCTTGGTTCTCAAAAACTGAGGGAAATACTTACGCTACTTTTCTGCATCACCCTTTCCTCTTCAAGGGAAAACCAACGCAGTGCTCAAGAGGTAGCAAGAAGGTTTTCTCGCGCCGTTGCCGGGGAGTCTACGCAAAAGTCAACATACCAAGTACCCATCACAAACCCTTATCTCCCGCGTTACATTATTTGCCATTAGCCTCTCGTTTTCCTCTCCCCCACTTCACCCTTTCCGTTTTATTCGCCCTCTCTCTCTCCGTCCTCCTCCTCTTTCTCTATTCGCCTCTTTTTGCCCATCTCTTGTCTGCTTGTGTGTTGGTTTGCTTGCTTGTCATTATGTCTAGTCCCCTGTCTTCTCTGTTGTCTCCGGAAAATGAAGTTCTTAATTTTAAGCAAAGGGAAGGAGAAAACCTAAAAGACGCTTGGTATATAATTTGCAATGCTCAAAATAGATCTACCAGGAAGCAATCTACTTCTATTCTTCTCCGCAATTTTTATGTAGGTGCTATTACTTGGCACAGATATGTCCTTGATACCATTACCGGAGGGATTTTCTTGGGTAGCCACACTTTTGATTCCTATAATGCTATGATAGATTTGTTTGACTCACCCCCTCTTTTGGTTAATGGAACTATGTTAACTTTGGAGCATGTAATGCAAAAACTTGAAATTATTGAAAATAAAGTTGCTACCGTAGAGTTAATTGAAAATTCTGATAAAAAGATCCACAACCAAATTACTCAATATGGATCTAAAGTAGGAGTCACTTTGAAAAATATTAAGGAGAAGGAACCCATAGTTAATGAAAGAATAAATCATGATTCCACTAGAATCGATAAACTTGAGGGTATCATTACCAACTTGGGAACCGCTTTTTCTTCCGTAAAGAATACTCCAAGTCCTCCAACTAAAATTGCCAAGCTTATGTATGTTCCTAAAAATAAGGGTGAATCCTCTAGCAAAGAAACTGCGGATCTCAAATCCATAAGTATTCATCCTAATCTTTTTGCTATCATTAAGGAACCATTTGCTACTAATGATTTTTTCAATTTTGTGCCTAGAAGTTTGATTATTGATAAAATGAAAGAAACTCCTAAAGGTGATAGATGTCTCATTAAAGAATTACCAACTAAACATACCTAGATCTATCTTCGCTTTTATGCCTAGCTAGGGGCGTTAAACGATAGCGCTTGTTGGGAGGCAACCCAATTTTATTTTTATTCCTTGCTTTTTGCTCCTGTTTAGTAATAAATAATTTATCTAGCCTCTATTTTGATTGTGTTTTTTATGTTTAATTAGTGTTTGTGCCAAGTAGAACTGTTGGGAAGACTTGGGGAAAGTCTTTTTAATCTTGCTGTAAAAAACAGAAACTTTAGCGCTCACGAGAATTGCTGTCGTTTTTATTTGGAAAGTGCTATTTAGTTAATTATTTTTGCAGATTATTAATAGATAAATTCCTCACGTCCAGAAATTTATTTTAGAATTTTGGGATTCCAGATCTTACGTTAGCTATAGATTACTACAGATTGTTCTGTTTTTGACAGATTCTGTTTTTCGTGTGTTGTTTACTTATTTTCATGAAACTATGGCTAGTAAAATAGTTTATAAACCATAGAGAAGTTGGAATACAGTAGGTTTAACACCAATATAAATAAAGAATGAGTTCATCACAGTACCTTGAAGTGGTGTTTTGTTTTCTTTCGCTAACGGAGCTCACAAGATTTTCTACTTTAAGTTTTGTGTTGTGAAGTTTTCAAGTTTTGGGTAAAGATTTGATGGATTATGGAACAAGGAGTGGCAAGAGCCTAAGCTTGGGGATGCCCATGGCACCCCCAAGATAATCTAAGGACACCTAAAAGCCAAAGCTTGGGGATGCCCCGGAAGGCATCCCCTCTTTCGTCTACTTCCATCGGTAACTTTACTTGGAGCTATATTTTTATTTACCACATGATATGTGTTTTGCTTGGAGCGTCTTGTATAATTTGAGTCTTTATTTGTTAGTTTTCCACAATAATCCTTGCTGTACACACCTTTTGAGAGACACACACATGATTCGGAAATTGTTAGAATACTCTATGTGCTTCACTTATATCTTTTGAGTTATATAGTTTTTGCTCTAGTGCTTCACTTATATCTTTTAGAGCACGTTGGTGGATTTGTTTTATAGAAACCATTGTTCTCTCATGCTTCACTTATATTATTTTGAGAGTCCTACAAAACAGCATGGTAAATTGCTTTACTTATGTTAGGCATTCAAGATTAATAATAAAATTTTCTTATGAGTGTGTCGAATACTATGAGAAGTTTGATACTTGATAATTGTTTTGAGATATGGAGATGGTGATATTAGAGTCATGTTAGTTGAGTAGTTGTGAATTTGAGAAATACTTGTGCTAAAGTTTGTGATTCCCGTAGCATGCATGTATGGTGAACCGTTATGTGATGAAGTCGGAGCATGATTTATTTATTGATTGTCTTCCTTATGAGTGGCGGTCGGGGACGAGCGATGGTCTTTTCCTACCAATCTATCCCCCTAGGAGCATGCGCGTAATACTTTGCTTTGATAACTTGTAGATTTTTGCAATAAGTATATGAGTTCTTTATGACTAATGTTGAGTCCATGGATCATACGCACTCTCACCCTTCCACCATTGCTAGCCTCTCTAATACCGCGCACCTGTCACCGGTATCATACACCCACCATATACCTTCCTCAAAACAGCCACCATACCTACCTATCATGGCATTTCCATAGCCATTCTGAGATATATTGCCATGCAACTTACCACCGTTCTGTTTACTATGACACGCTCCATCATTGTCATATTGCTTTGCGTGATCATGTAGTTGACATTGTATTCGTGGCAAAGCCACCGTTCATAATTCTTTCATACATGTCACTCTTGATTCATTGCATATCCCGGTACACCGCCGGAGGCATTCACATAGAGTCATATTTTGTTCTAAGTATTGAGTTGTAATTGTTGAGTTGTAAGTAAATAAAAAGTGTGATGATCATCATTTTTAGAGCATTGTCCCAAGTGAAGAAAGGATGATGGAGACTATGATTCCCCCACAAGTCGGGATGAGACTCCGGACTAAATAAAAAAAGAGGCCAAAAAAAGAGAGAGAAAAGGCCCAAATAAAAAAAGTGAGATAAAAAGAGAGAAGGGACAATGCTACTATCCTTTTACCACCACTTGTGCTTCAAAGTAGCACCAAGATCTTCATAGAGAGTCTCCTATGTTATCACTTTCATATACTAGTGGGAATTTTTCATTATAGAACTTGGCTTGTATATTCCAATGATGGGCTTCCTTAAAATGCCCTATGTCTTCGTGAGCAAGCGAGTTGGATGCATACCCACTTAGTTCTTTTTGTTGAGCTTTCATATACTTATAGCTCTAGTGCATCCGTTGCATGGCAATCCCTACTCACTCACATTGATATCTATTAATGGGCATCTCCATAGCCCGTTGATACGCCTAGTTGATGTGAGACTATCTTCCCCTTTTTGTCTTCTCCACAACCACCATTCTATTCCACCTATAGTGATATGTCCATGGCTCACACTCATGTATTGCGTGAAGATTGAAAAAGTTTGAGAACACTAAAAGTATGAAACAATTGCTTGGCTTGTCATCGGGGTTGTGCATGATTTAAATACTTTGTGTGGTGAAGATGGAGCATAGCCAGACTATATAATTTTGTAGGGATAACTTTCTTTGGCCATGCTATTTTGAAGAGACACAATTGCTTAGTTAGTATGCTTGAAGTATTATTATTTCTATGCCAATATTGAAATTTTGTCTTGAATCTTTTGGATCTGAATATTCATACCACAATTAAGAAGAATTACATTGAAATTATGCCAAGTAGCATTCCACATCAAAAATTCTGTTTTTATCATTTACCTACTCGAGGACGAGCAGGAATTAAGCATGGGGATGCTTGATACGTCTCCAATGTATCTATAATTTTTTATTGTTCCATGCTATATTATATCCTATTTTGGATATTATTGGGCTTTATTATACACTTTTATATTATTTTTGGGACTAACCTATTAATCGGAGGCCCAACCCAGAATTGCTGCTTTTTGCCTATTTCAGAGTTTCGCAGAAAAAGAATATCAAACGAAGTCCAAACGGAACGAAACCTTCGGGAACATGATTTTCGAAACAAACGTGATCCAGAGGACTTGGACCCTACGTCAAGACATCAACC
>NC_041380.1:274999636-275030109 GCF_002162155.2 Triticum dicoccoides | reverse complement strand
CGTGGGGCCCACGTTGCTCCACCGACGTACTTCTTCCTCCTATATATACCTACGTACCCCCAAACTACCAGATACGGAGCCAAAACCCTAATTCCACCGCCGTAACTTTCTGTATCCACGAGATCCCATCTTGGGGCCTTTTCCGGAGCTCCGCCAGAGGGGGTATCGATCACGGAGGGCTTCTACATCAACACCATAGCCTCTTCGATGAAGTGTGAGTAGTTTACTTCAGACCTTTGGGTCCATAGTTATTAGCTATATGGCTTCTTCTCTCTTTTTGGATCTCACAAAGTTCTCCCCCTCTCTTGTGGAGATCTATCCGATGTAATCTTCTTTTGCGGTGTGTTTGTTGAGACCGATGAATTGTGGGTTTATGATCAAGTTTATCTATGAACAATATTTGAATCTTCTCTGAATTCTTTTATGTATGATTGATTATCTTTGCAAGTCTCTTCGAATTATCAGTTTGGTTTGGCCTACTAGATTAACCTTTCTTGCAATGGGAGAAGTGCTTAGATTTGGGTTCAATCTTGCGGTGTCCTTTCCCAGTGACAGTAGGGGCAGCAAGGCACGTATTGTATTGTTTCCATCGAGGATAACAAGATGGGGTTTATATCATATTGCATGAGTTTATCCCTCTACATCATGTCATCTTGCTTAAAGCATTACTCTGTTCTCTTGAACTTAATACTCTAGATGCATGCTGGATAGCGGTCGATGTGTGGAGTAATAGTAGTAGATGCAGGCAGCAGTCGGTCTACTTGTCTCGGACGTGATGCCTATATACATGATGATACCTAGATATTCTCATAACTATGCTCAATTCTGTCAATTGCTCAACAACAATTTGTTCACCCACCGTAATACTTATGCTCTCGAGAGAAGCCACTAGTGAAACCTATGGCCCCCGGGTCTATTTTCCATCATATTAATCTTCCAATACTTAGTTATTTCCTTTGCCATTTATTTTTACTTGCATCTTTATTTCTCTTTATCATAAAAATACCAAAAATATTATCTTATCATATCTATCAGATCTCACTTTCGTAAGTGATCGTGAAGGGATTGACAACCCCTTTATCGCGTTGGTTGCGAGGAGTTTATTTGTTTGTGTAGGTGCGAGGGACTCGTGCGTGGCTTCCTACTGGATTGATACCTTGGTTCTCAAAAATTGAGGGAAATACTTACACTACTTTGCTGCATCACCCTTTCCTCTTCAATGGAAAACCAACGCAGTGCTCAAGAGGTAGCAAAATGGTCACTGGAAAACGGAACTGCCCCAAGTACTTAGCGAATAAGAAGGTCGGCAACGCCAAAGGTATATATGATATACATGTTATTGATGTGTACCTTACCAGCGCTCGTAGTAGCTCCTGGGTATTTGATATCGGTGCGGTTGCTCACATTTGTAACTCAAAATAGGAGCTGCGGAATAAGCAGAGACTGACGAAGGACGAGGTGACAATGCGCGTCGAGAATGGATCCAAGGTCGATGTGATCGCTGTCGGCACGCTACCTCTACATCTACCTTCAGAATTAGTTTTAGATCTCAATAATTGTTATTTAGTGCTAGCTTTGAGCATGAACATTGTATCTGGATCTCGTTTAATGCGAGATGGCTACTCATTTAAATCTGAGAATAATCGTTGTTCTATTTATATGAGAGATATATTTTGTGGTCATGCCCCGTTGGTCAATGGTTTATTTTTATTCAAGCTCGAATGTGATGTTACACATATTCATAGTGTGAATGCCGGAAGATGTAAAGTTGATAATGATAGTCCCACATACTTGTGGCAGTACCGCCTTGGTCACATTGGTGTCAAACGCATGTAGAAACTCCATGCAGATGGACTTTTGGAGTCTCTTGATTTTGAATCATTTGACACGTGCGAACCATGCCTCATGGGCAAAATGACCAAGACTCCATTCTCCGGAACAATGGGGCGAGCAACCAACTTGTTGGAAATAATACATACTGATGTATGCGGTCCAATGAGCGTTGAGGCTCATGGTGGCTATCGTTATGTTCTCACCCTCACTGATGACTTAAGTAGATATGGGTATGTCTACTGAATGAAACACAAGTCTGAGACCTTTGAAAAGTTCAAGGAATATCAGAGTGAGGTAGAGAATCAACGTGACAGGAAAATAAAGTTCTTACGATCAGATTGTGGAGGAGAATATTTTAGTCACGAGTTTGGCACACACTTAAGGAAATGTGGAATTGTTTCACAACTCACGCCACCTGGAACACATCAGCGTAATGGTGTGTTTGAACATCGTAATCGCACTCTATTGGATATGGTGTGATCTATGATGTCTCTTACCGATCTACAGCTATCATTTTGGGGTTATGCTTTAGAGACTGCCGCATTCACTTTAAATAGGGCACTGTCTAAATCCGTTGAGACGACACCGTATCAATTATGGGTTGGGAAGAAACCTAAACTGTCGTTTCTAAAAGTTTGGGGATGCGATGCTTATGTCAAGAAACTTCAACCTGGAAAGCTCAAACCCAAATCGGGAAAATGCGTCTTCATAGGATACCCTAAGGAAACTATTGGGTATACCTTCTACCTCAGATCCGAAGGCAAGATCTTTGTTGCCAAGAATGGATCCTTTCTGGAGAAAGAGTTTCTCTCGAAAGAAGTAAGTGGGAGGAAAGTAGAACTTGATGAGGTACTCCCTCTTGAACCGGAGAGTAGCGCGGCTCAGGAAGATATTTCTGTGGTGCCTGCACCAACTAGAGAGGAACTTAATGATGATGATCATGAAACTTCGGATCAAGTTGCTACTGAACTTCGTAGGTCCACAAGGACACGTTCCGCACCAGAGTGGTACGGCAACCCTGTCCTGGAAATGATGTTATTAGACAACGGTGAACCTTCGAACTATGAAGAAGCGATGGCGGGCCCAAATTCCAACAAATGGCTTGAAGCCATGAAATCTGAGATAGGATCCATGTATGAAAACAAAGTATGGAATTTGACGGACTTGCCCGTTGATCGGCAAGCCATAGAGAATAAGTGGATCTTTAAGAAGAAGACTGACGCGGATGGTAATGTGACCATCTATAAGGCTCAGCTTGTCACTAAGGGTTATCGACAAGTTCAAGGGGTTGACTATGATGAGACCTTCTCACCTGTAGAGAAGCTAAAGTCTGTCTGACTCATGTTAGCAATTGTCGCATTCTATGATTATGAGATATGGCAAATGGACGTCAAAACAGCATTCCTTAACGGTTTCCTTAAGGAAGAATTGTATATGATGCAGCGAGAAGGTTTTGTCGATCCTAAGAATGTTGACAAGGTATGCAAGCTCTAGCGCTCCATCTATGGGCTGGTTCAAGCATCTCGGAGTTGGAACATTCACTTTGATGAAATGATCAAAGCGTTTGGGTTTATACAGACTTATGGAGAAGCCTTACAAGAAAGTGAGTGGGAGCTCTGTAGCATTTCTCATATTATATGTGGATGACATACTATTGATGGGAAATGATATATAACTTTTGGAAAGCATAAAGGCCTACTTGAATAAGTGTTTTTCTATGAAGGACCTTGGAGAAGCTGCTTACATATTAGGCATCAAGATCTATAGAGATAGATTGAGATGCCTCATTGGTCTTTCACAAAGCACATACCTTGACAAGATATTGAAGAAGTTCAATATGAATCATGTTGGAAATATGCCCTAGAGGCAATAATAAATTGATTATTATTATATTTCCTTGTTCATGATAATCGTTTATTATCCATGCTAGAATTGTATTGATAGGAAACTCAGATACATGTGTGGATACATAGACAACACCATGTCCCTAGTAAGCCTCTAGTTGACTAGCTCGTTAATCAATAGATGGTTACGGTTTCCTAACCATGGACATTGGATGTCATTGATAACGGGATCACATCATTAGGAGAATGATGTGATGGACAAAGACCCAATCCTAAGCCTAGCACAAGATCATGTAGTTCGTATGCTAAAGCTTTTCTAATGTCAAGTATCATTTCCTTAGACCATGAGATTGTGCAACTCCCGGATACCATAGGAGTGCTTTGGGTGTGCCAAACGTCACAACGTAACTGGGTGGCTATAAAGGTACACTACAGGTATCTCCGAAAGTGTCTGTTGGGTTGGCACAAATCGAGACTGGGATTTGTCACTCCGTGTAAACGGAGAGGTATCTCTGGGCCCACTCGGTAGGACATCATCACAATGTGCACAATGTGATCAAGGAGTTTATCATGGGATGATGTGTTACGGAACGAGTAAAGGGACTTGCCGGTAACGAGATTGAACAAGGTATCGGGATACCAACGATCGAATCTCGGGCAAGTGCCGTACCGATAGACAAAGGGAATTGTATACGGGATTGATTAAGTCCTTGACATCATGGTTCATCCGATGAGATCATCTGGAACATGTGGGAGCCAACATGGGTATCCAGATCCCGCTGTTGGTTATTGACCGGAGAGTCATCTCGGTCATGTCTGCATGTCTCCCGAACCCGTAGGGTCTACACACTTAAGGTTCGGTGACGCTAGGGTTATAGAGATATTAGTATGCGGTAACCCGAAAGTTGTTCGGAGTCCCGGATGAGATCCCGGATGTCACGAGGAGTTCCAGAATGGTCCAGAGGTAAAGAATTATATATAGGAAGTGCTATTTCGGCCATCGGGACAAGTTTCGGGGTCACCGGTATTGTACCGGGACCACTGGAAGGGTCCCGGGGGTCCACCGGGTGGGGCCACCTGCCCCGGGGGGCCACATGGGCTGTAGGGGGTGCACCTTGGCCTATATGGGCCAAGGGCACCAGCCCCAAGAGGCCCATGCGCCAAGAGAAGAGGGAAAGGAAGAGTCCTAAAAGGGGAAGGCACCTCCGAGGTGCCTTGGGGAGGAGGAACTCCTCCCTGGCCGCACCCTTCCTTGGAGGAAGGGCCAAAGGCTGCACCCCCTCTCCTTTGGCCCTATATATAGTGGGGGAAGGGAGGGCAGCAACACCTAAGCCCTGGCGCCTCCCTCTCCCTCCCATGACACATCTCCCTCCTCCCGCAGCGCTTGGCGAAGCCCTGTTGGAATCCCGCTACTTCCACCATCACGCCGTCGTGCTGCTGGATCTCCATCAACCTCTCCTCCCCCCTTGCTGGATCAAGAAGGAGGAGACGTCGCTGCTCCGTATGTGTGTTGAACACGGAGGTGCCGTCCGTTCGGCGCTAGGATCATCGGTGATTTGGATCACGACGAGTACGACTCCATCAACCCCGTTCTCTTGAACGCTTCCGCGCGTGATCTACAAGGGTATGTAGATCCACTCCTCCCTCATTGCTATATGACTCCATAGATAGATCTTGGTGACACGTAGGAAAATTTTGAATTTATGCTACGTTCCCCAACAGTGGCATCATGAGCTAGGTCTATGCGTAGTTTCTATGCACGAGTAGAACACAAAGTAGTTGTGGGCGTTGATTTTGTTCAATATGCTTACTGTTACTAGTCCAATCTTGATTCGGTGGCATTGTGGGATGAAGAGGCCCGGACCAACCTTACACGTACGCTTACGTGAGACCGGTTCCACCGACTAACATGCACTAGTTGCATAAGGTGGCTGGCGGGTGTCTGTCTCTCCCACTTTAGTCGGATTGGATTCGATGAAAAGGGTCCTTATGAAGGGTAAATAGCAATTGGCATATCACGTTGTGGTCTTTGCGTAGGTAAGAAATGTTCTTGCTAGAAACCCATAGCAGCCACGTAAAACATGCAAACAACAATTAGAGGACGTCTAACTTGTTTTTGCAGGGTATGCTATGTGATGTGATATGGCCAAAGGATGTGATGAATGATATATGTGATGTATGAGATGATCATGTTCTTGTAATAGGAATCACGACTTGCATGTCGATGAGTATGACAACTGGCAGGAGCCATAGGAGTTGTCTTAATTTATTTATGACCTGCGTGTCAACATAAACGTCATGTAATTACTTTACTTTATTGCTAACCGTCAGCTGTAGTAGTAGAAGTAATAGTTGGCAAGGCAACTTCATGGAGACACGATGATGGAGATCATGATGATGGAGATCATGGTGTCATGCCAGTGACGATGATGATCATGGAGCCCCGAAGATGAAGATCAAAAGGAGCAATATGATATTGGCCATATCATGTCACTATTTGATTGCATGTGATGTTTATCATGTTTATACATCTTATTTGCTTAGAACGACGATAGTAAATAAGATGATCCCTCACTAAAATTTCAAGAAGGTGTTCCCCCTAACTGTGCACCGTTGCGAAAGTTCGTCGTTTCGAAGCACCACGTGATGATCGGGTGTGATAGATTCTTACGTTCGAATACAACGGGTGTTGACGAGCCTAGCATGTACAGACGTGGCCTCGGAACACAAGAGACCGAAAGGTCGAGCATGAGTCGTATAGAAGATACGATCAACATGAAGATGTTCACCGATGTTGACTAGTCCGTCTCACGTGATGATCGGACACGGCCTAGTTGACTCGGATCATGTAATCACTTAGATGACTAGAGGGATGTCTATCTGAGTGGGAGTTCATAAGATGAACTTAATTATCCTGAACATAGTCAAAAGGTCTTCGCAAATTATGTCATAGCTCGCGCTTCAATTCTACTGTTTAGATATGTTCCTAGAGAAAATTTAGTTGAAAGTTGATAGTAGTAATTATGCGGACTAGGTCCGTAAACTGAGGTTTGTCCTCATTGCTTCATAGAAGGCTTATGTCCTTAATGCACCGCTCAGTGTGCTGAACCTCAAACATTGTCTGTGGATGTTGCGAACATCTGACATACACATTTTGATAACTACGTGATAGTTCAGTTAAACGGCTTAGAGTTGAGGCATCGAAGACGTTTTGAAACGTCGCGAAACATATGAGATGTTTTCGAGGGCTGAAATTGGGATTTCAGGCTCGTGCCCACGTCAAGAGGTATAAGACCTCCGACGATTTTGTTAGCCTGCAAACTAAGGGAGAAAAGCTCAATTGTTGAGCTTGTGCTCAGATTGTCTGAGTACAACAATCATTTGAATCGAGTGGGAGTTGATCTTCCAGATGAGATAGTGATGTTTCTCCGAAGTCACTACCACCAAGCTGCTAGAGCTTCATGATGAACTATAATATATCAGGGACATATATGATGATCCTTGAGATATTCGCGATGTTTGACACCACAAAAGTAGAGATCAAAAAGGAGCATCAATTGTTGATGGTTGGTGAAACCACTAGTTTCAAGAAGGGCAAGGGCAAAAAGGGATGCTTCATGAAATGGCAAATCAGCTGCTGCTCTAGTGAAGAAACCCAAGGTTGAACCCAAACCCGGGACTAAGTGCTTCTGTAATAAAGGGAACAACCACTGGAGCAGAATTACCCTAGATACTTGGTAGATGAGAAGGCTGGCAAAGTCGATAGAAGTATATTGGATATACATTGTGTTAATGTGTACTTTACTAGTACTCCTAGTAGCACCAGGGTATTAGATACCGGTTCGGTTGCTAAGTGTTAGTAACTCGAAACAAAAGGCCACGGAATAAACGGAGACTAGCTAAAAGGTGAGATGACGATATGTGTTGGAAGTATTTCCAAGGTTGATCAAATATCATACGCTCCCTCTACCATCGAGATTGGTATTAAAACCTAAATAATTGTTATTTGGTGTTTGCGTTGAGCATAGAAATGATTGGATTATGTCTATCGCTATACAGTTATTCATTTAAGGAGAATAATGGTTACTCTGTTTATTTGAATAATACCTTCAATGGTCTTACGCCTAAAATGAATGGTTTATTGAATCTCGATCGTAGTGATACACATTTTCATGCCAAAGGTATAAGATAGTAATGATAGTACCACACAAATGTGGCACTGCAATTTGAGTCATATTGGTATAAAACGCATGAAGAAGCTTCATGTTGATGGATCTTTGGACTCACTCATTTTTGAAAAGTTTGAGACATGCGAACCATGTCTATTGGTGTATATGCATGAAGAAACTCCATGCAAATGGACCGTTTGGACTCACTTGATTTTGAATCACTTGAGACATACAAATCATACCACATGGGCAAGATGACTGAAAGCCTCGTTTTCAGCAAAATGGAACTAGAAAGCAACTTGTTGGAAGAAATACATTTTGATGTGTGCAGTCCAATGAATGCTGAGGCATGTAGTGGATATCATTATGTTCTTACTTCACAGATGATTTGAGTAGATGTTGAGTATATTTACTTAATAAATCACGAGTCCGAATTATTGAAAGGTTCAAGTAATTTCAGGGTGAAGTTGAAAGATCGTCGTGACAAGAGGATAAAATATCTATTATATGATCATAGAGATGAATATCTGAATTACGAGTTTGGCATAGAATTAAGACATTGTGGTAATTGTTTCACAACTAATACAGCCTGGAACACCATAGTGTGATGGTGTGTCCGAACATCATAACTGCACCCTATTGGATATGATGCATACCATGATGTCTCTTATCGAATTACCACGATAGTTTATGGGTTAGGCATTAGAAGACAACCACATTCACTTTAAAAGGGGCACCACATAATTCCGATGAGATGACACCGTATGAACTATGGTTTAGAGAAACCTAAGCTGTCATTACTTAAAAGTTTGGGGCTGCGACGCTTATGTGAAAAAGTTTCAGGCTGATAAGCTCGAACCCAAAGCGGATAAATGCATCTTCATAGGACACCCAAAACAGTTGGGTATACCTCCTGTCTCAGATCCGAAAGCAATAAGGGATTGTTTCTAGAATCGGGTCCTTTCTCGAGGAAAAGTTTCTCTCGAAAGAATTGAGTGGGAGGATGGTGGAGACTTGATGAGGTTATTGAACCGTCTCTTCAACTAGTGTGTGGAAGGGCACAGGAGTTGTTCCTGTGGCACCTACACCAATTGAAGTGGAAGCTTATGATAGTGATCATGAAACTTCAGATCAAATCACTACCAAACCTCGTGGGATGACAAGGATGCATACTACTTCAGAGTGGTACGTAATCCTGTCTTGGAAGTCATGTTGCTAGACAACAATGAACCTACGAGCTATGGAGAAGCGATGGTGGGCCCGGATTTCGATAAATGGCTCGAGGCCATAAAATCCGAGAGAGGATCCATGTATGAAAACAAAGTGTAGACTTTGGCAGAACAGCTCGATGGTCGTAATGCTATTGAGTACAGATGGATTTTAAAAGGAAGACGGACAATGATGGTAAATGTCACCATTAAGAAAGCTCGACTTGTCGTTAAGATGTTTTCCGACAAGTTCAAGGAGTTGACTACGATGAGACTTTCTCACTCGTAGCGATGCTAAGAGTCTGTTGGAATTATATTAGCGATTACTGCATTATTTATGAAATCTTGCAGATAGGATGTCAAAACATTGTTTCCTCAATGTTTTTTGAGGAAAGGTTGTATGTGATACAAACCGGAAGGTTTTGTCAATCCTGAAAGATGCTAATAAGTATGCAAAGCTCCAGCAATCCTTCTAGGGACTGGAGTAAGCATCTCGGAGTTGGAATGTATGCTTTGATGATGATCAAAGATTTTGGGTTTATACAAAGTTTATGAGAAACTTGTATTTCCAAAGAAGTGAGTGGGAGCACTATAGAATTTCTGATAAATATATGTTGGCATATTGTTGATTAGAAATGACGTAGAAATTCTGGAAAGCATATAGGGTTATTTGGAAAATATTTTTCAATGGAAAGCCTGGATTAAGCTACTTGAACATTGAGCATCAAGATCTATAAGGATAGATCAAAATTCTTAATGGTACTTTCAAATGAGCACATACCTTGACATGATCTTCAAGGTGTTCAAGATGGACCAGTCAAAGAAGGAGTTCTTGCCTGAGTTGTGAGGTATGAAGTTAAGACTTAAAGCTCGACCACGGCAGAAGAAAGAGGAAGGATGAAGGTCGTCCCCTATGCTTTTGTCATAGGCTCTATACGGTATGCCATGCTATGTACCGCACCTGAAATGTGCCTTGCCATGAGTCATTCAAGGGGTACAAGAGTGATCCAAGAATGGATCACAAGACAGCGGTCAAAGTTATCCTTAGTAACTAGTGGACTAAGGAATTTTCTCGATTATGGAGGTGGTAAAAGAGTTCGTCGTAAAGGGTTACGCCGATGCAAACTTTGACACTAATCCAGATTATAAACTGGATTCATACAGTAGAACAGTTATTTGGAATAGCTCCAAATGTAGCGTAGTAGTTGCATCTACAAGATGACATAGAAATTTGCGAAGTACATACGGATCTGAAAGATTCAGACCCATTGACTATAACATCTCTCACAAGCATAACATGATCAAACCCAGAACTCATTGAGTGTTAATCACATGGTAATGTGAACTAGATTATTGACTCTAGTAAACTCTTTGGGTGTTAGTCACATGGGGATGTGACCTTGAGTGTTAGTCACATAGCGATGTGAACTGGATTATTGACTCTAGTGCAAGTGGGAGACTGTTGGAAATATGCCCTAGAGGCAATAATAAATTGATTATTATTATATTTCCTTGTTCATGATAATCGTTTATTATCCATGCTAGAATTGTATTGATAGGAAACTCAGATACATGTGTGGATACATAGACAACACCATGTCCCTAGTAAGCCTCTAGTTGACTAGCTCATTAATCAATAGATGGTTACGGTTTCCTAACCATGGACATTGGATGTCATTGATAACGGGATCACATCATTAGGAGAATGATGTGATGGACAAAGACCCAATCCTAAGCCTAGCACAAGATCATGTAGTTCGTATGCTAAAGCTTTTCTAATGTCAAGTATCATTTCCTTAGACCATGAGATTGTGCAACTCCCGGATACCGTAGGAGTGCTTTGGGTGTGCCAAACGTCACAATGTAACTGGGTGGCTGTAAAGGTACACTACAGGTATCTCCGAAAGTGTCTGTTGGGTTGGCACGAATCGAGACTGGGATTTGTCACTCCGTGTAAACGGAGAGGTATCTCTGGGCCCACTCGGTAGGACATCATCATAATGTGCACAATGTGATCAAGGAGTTTATCACGGGATGATGTGCTACGGAACGAGTAAAGAGACTTGCCGGTAACGAGATTGAACAAGGTATCGGGATACCGACGATCGAATCTCGGGCAAGTGTCGTACCGATAGACAAAGGGAATTGTATACGGGATTGATTAATTCCTTGACATCGTGGTTCATCCGATGAGATCATCGTGGAACATGTGGGAGCCAACATGGGTATCCAGATCCCGCTGTTGGTTATTGACCGGAGAGTCATCTCGGTCATGTCTGCATGTCTCCCGAACCCGTAGGGTCTACACACTTAAGGTTCGGTGACGCTAGGGTTATAGAGATATTAGTATGCGGTAACCCGAAAGTTGATCGGAGTCCCGGATGAGATCCCGGACGTCACTAGGAGTTCCGGAATGGTCCAGAGGTAAAGAATTATATATAGGAAGTGCTATTTCGGCCATCGGGACAAGTTTCGGGGTCACCGGTATTGTACCGGGACCATCGGAAGGGTCCCGGGGGTCCACCGGGTGGGGCCACCTGCCCCGGGGGGGCACATGGGCTGTAGGGGGTGCGCCTTGGCCTATATGGGCCAAGGGCACCAGCCCCAAGAGGCCCATGCGCCAAGAGAAGAGGGAAAGGAAGAGTCCTAAAAGGGGAAGGCACCTCCGAGGTGCCTTGGGGAGGAGGAACTCCTCCCTGGCCGCACCCTTCCTTGGAGGAAGGGCCAAAGGCTGCACCCCCCCTCTCCCTTGGCCCTATATATAGTGGGGGGAAGGGAGGGCAGCAACACCTAAGCCCTGGCGCCTCCCTCTCCCTCCCATGACACATCTCCCTCCTCCCGCAGCGCTTGGCGAAGCCCTGTTGGAATCCCGCTACTTCCACCATCACGCCGTCGTGCTGCTGGATCTCCATCAACCTCTCCTCCCCCCTTGCTGGATCAAGAAGGAGGAGACATCGCTGCTCCGTACGTGTGTTGAACATAGAGGTGTCGTCCGTTCGACGCTAGGATCATCGGTAATTCGGATCACGACGAGTACGACTCCATCAACCCCGTTCTCTTGAACGCTTCCGCGCGCGATCTACAAGGGTATGTAGATCCACTCCTCCCTCGTTGCTAGATGACTCCATAGATAGATCTTAGTGACACATAGGAAAATTTTGAATTTATGCTACGTTCCCCAACAAATCAGTCCAAGAAGGGGTTCTTGCCTGTATTGCAAGGTGTGAGATTGAACACGGCTCAATGCCCGGCCTCAGCAGAAGATAGAGAGAAGATGAGTGTCATCCCCTATGCCTCATCCATAGTCTCTATTATGTATGCCATGCTGTGTACCAGACCTGATGTGAACCTTGCCATAAGTTTGGTAGGGAGGTACCAAAGTGATCCCGGTATGGAACACTGGACAACGGTCAAGAATATCCTGAAGTACCTAAAAAGGACTAAGGATATGTTTCTTATTTATGCAGGTGACGAAGAGCTCGTTGTAAAGGGTTACGTCGATGCTAGCTTCGACACAGATCTGGATGACTCCAAGTCACAAACCGGACACGTGTACATTTTGAATGGTGGGGCAGTCAGCTGGTGCAGTAGCAAGCAAAGCATCGTGGCGGGATCTACATGAGAAGCGGAGTACATAGCTGCCTCGGAGGCAGCATAGGAAGTAGTCTGTATGAAGGAGTTCATCACTGACCTAGGAGTAATTCCCAATGCGTTGGGCCCAATGACTCTTTTGTGACAACACTGGAGCTATTGCCCTTGCCAAGGAGCCCAGGTTTCACAAGAAGACCAGGCATATCAAGCCTCGCTTTAACTCCATTCATGAATATATTCAAGATGGAGACATAGATATTTGTAAAGTGCATACGGATCTAAATGTCGCAGATCCGTTGACTAAACCTCTTCCACGAGCAAAACATGATCAACACCGGAACTCTATGGGTGTTTTATTCATCACAATGTAACTAGATTATTGACTCTAGTGCAAGTGGAAGACTATTGGAAATATGCCCTAGAGGCAATAATAAAATAGTTATTATTATATTTCCTTGTTCATGATAATTGTATATTGTTCATGCTATAATTGTATTAACCAGAAACCGTAATACATGTGTGAATACATAGATCACAACATGTCCCTAGTGAGCATCTAGTTGACTAGCTTGTTTTTTTACTATTAGTTGACTAGCTCGTTGATCAATAGATGGTTGTGGTTTTCTAACTATGGACATTGGATGTCGTTGATAACAGGGTTACATCATTAGGAGAATGATGTGATGGACAAGACTCAATCCTAAGCATTGCACAAGATCGTGTAGTTCATTTGCTAGAGTTTTTCTAATGTCAAGTATCATTTCCATAGACCATGAGATTGTGCAACTCCCGGATACCGTAGGAATACTTTGGGTGTATCAAACGTCACAAAGTAACTGGGTGACCCAAATGGATGAAAAGCGGACAAAACCGCCATCTGTTTAGGTTGGCGCATTGGAGTTGCTCTTACGTCATTTATATTGGTTTTACCAAATGATGGAACTGTCAATGTCTCTGAGAGCAGAGAATCGTCAAGGTGGAGGTAATCATTACTCACTCCGTTCTACTGTAGTAGTGCGTATAGATTTTTTTGAAAGGTCAAAAATTCAAATTTTGGCTAAATTCATGGAAAAACTATTTATACCTATAATATAAAAAATATAAAACATAAAACTACATCTAATGATATATGTTGGCACTCTAAATGTAAATGTTTTTCCCCAAACTTGGTCAAAATTTCTGAGGTTTAACTTCTCAAAAAATATATACACTATATTTTAGAACGAAGGGTGTACATTAGACGGCTAACATATAGATGTTGAGTGTGTATCAATTGAACCAAAAACTCTTTTCTAAGACCAGGATATTTAAGTTTCTCTTGACCAAAATAATTAACTTTCTCATGCTCATTTCTTATTCGGGGGCAACTAATTGAAACTAATTGAGGGGTACCCCACAAAAGGGAAGCAATGGTCAATTTCGAAGTGCTCCGTGATACGTCTCCAACGTATCTACTTTTCCAAACACTGTTGCCCTTGTTTTGGACTCTAACTTGCATGATTCGAATGGAACTAACCCGGACGGACGCTATTTTCAGCAGAATTACCATGGTGTTATTTATGTGCAGGAGCAAAGGTTCTCGGAATGACCTGAAACTTCACGGAGCCACTTTTCAGAAAATAAGAAAAATACCTGCAAAAGATGAAGGCCAGGGGGCCCACCGTCTCTCCACGAGGGTGGGGGGCGCGCCCCCCTACCTCGTGGGCCCCCTGTTGCCTCTCCGACACCAACTCCAACTCCATATATTGAATTTCGGGGAGAAAAAAATCAGAGAGAAAAAATCATCGCGTTTTACGATATGGAGCCGCCGCCAAGCCCTAAAACCTCTCGGGAGGGCTGATCTGGAGTCCGTTCGGGGCTCCGAAGAGGGGAATCCGTCGCCATCGTCATCATCAACCATCCTCCATCACCAATTTCATGATGCTTACCGCCGTGCGTGAGTAATTCCATCGTAGGCTTGCTGGACAATGATGGGTTGGATGGGATCTATCATGTAATCGAGTTAGTTTTGTTAGGGTTTGATCCCTAGTGTGCACTATGTTCTGAGATTGGTGTTGCTATGACTTTGCTATGCTTAATGCTTGTCACTACGGCCGAGTGCCATGATTTCAGATCTGAACCTATTATGTTTTCATCAATATATGAGTGTTCTTAATCCTATCTTGCAAGTCTATAGTCACCTATTATGTGTTATGATCCGTTAACCCCGAAGTGACAATAATCGGGATACTTACCGGTGATGACCGTAGTTTGAGGAGTTCATGTATTCACTATGTGTTAATGCTTTGTTCCAGTTCTCTATTAAAAGGAGGCCTTAATATCCCTTAGTTTCCGTAAGGACCCCGCTGCCACGGGAGGGTAGGACAAAAGATGTCATGCAGGTTCTTTTCCATAAGCACGTATGACTATATTCGGAATACATGCCTACATTATATCAACGAATTGGAGCAAGTTCTGTGTCACCCTAGGTTATGACTGTTACATAATGAACCGCATCCGGCATAATTCACTATCACCGATCCATTGCCTACGAGCTTTTCATATATTGTTCTTCGCTTATTTACTTTCCCTTTGCTATTGCTATCATCACTACAAAATACCAAAAACATTACTTTTACTACTGTTACCTTTTGCTACCGTTACCACTACTATCATATTAGTTTGCTACTAAACACTTTGGTGCAGATATTAAGTTTCCAGGTGTGGTTGAATTGACAACTCAGCTGCTAATACTTGAGAATATTCTTTGGCTCCCCTTGTGTCGAATCAATAAATTTGGGTTGAATACTCTACCTCGAAAACTGCTGTGATCCCCTATACTTGTGGGTTATCAAGACTATTTTCTGGCGCCATTGCCGGGGAGCATAGCTCTATTCTTTGAGTCACTTGGGATATATATCTGCTTATCATTATGAAGAACTTGAGAGATCCAAAAACCAAGATCTATCCCTCAACTACGAGGGGAGGTAAGGAACTGCCATCTAGCTCTGCACTTGATTCACCTTCTGTTATGAGTAAGTTTGCGACACCTACACCTGCTTCTGCTATTCGTTCTGATATGTCGCATGTTATTGATGATGCCACTTTTGCTATGCATGATACTTATGATGAAACTACCTCTATGCCTGATACTACTATGCCACTTAGTGATTTTCTTGATGAAAAATTTGCTAGGGCTAGAGAAATTGAAAATATTGAATCTGATGATACTGATGAAAGTGATGATGAAGAATCACTTGTTATTCCTAAGGGTTATGTCTTTGATCGAGAAGCTTCTTTAGCTATTTTAGCTTGCCAAAATAGAAATGAACTCAAAAGATTATTAGCTAAATGGAGTAAGCAATCTCTAAATGCTAGAATGAAACCTGACCCTGCTTTTGCTACTTCACCTATCTTTGTTACTGATAAGGATTATGAATTCTCTGTTGATCCTGATATAATTACTTTGGTTGAATCTGATCCTTTTCATGGTTATGAATCTGAATCTATTGTGGCACATCTTACTAAATTGAATGATATAGCCACCCTGTTCACTAAAGATGAGAGAACTCGTTACTTTTATATCCTTAAAATATTTCCGTTCTCATTAAAGGGTGATGCTAAGATATGGTTTCATACTCTTGATCCTGGTTTTGTGCGTAGTCCCCAGGATATGATTTATTACTTCTCTGCTAAATATTTCCCTGCTCATAAGAAACAAGCTGCTTTAAGGGATATATATATATATATATATATATATATATATATATATATATAATTTTGTGCAAATTGAAGAAGAGAGTCTCCCACAAGCTTGGGGGAGGCTTCTCCATTTACTTAACACTTTGCCTGATCATCCTCTTAAGAAAAATGAAATACTTGATATCTTTTATAATGGACTAACCGATGGCTCCAGAGATTACCTGGATAGTTGTGCTGGTTCGTTTTCAGGGAAAGAACACCGGATGAAGCTGAAATTCTATTGAATAATATGTTGACAAATGAAAATAATTGGACACCTCTAGAGCCAATTCTGAGCCTATTCCTAAACCAACTCCGAAGAAGAGGGGTATTCTATTTCTCAGCCCTGAAGATATGCAAGAGGCAAAGAAATCTATGAAAGAAAAAGGTATTAAAGCTGAAGATGTTAAGAATTTACCCCCTATTGAAGAAATACATGGTCTTAATTTACCGCCTGTTGAAGAAACATATAATCTTAATCCTTTACCGATTGAAGAAACTCATGGTCTTGATAACCCGACACAGGTAGTAAAGGTAAATTCTCTCTATAGATATGATAAAGCTGAAATCCCATTTACTAAATTTGCTAGCCCATGCTTAGATGATTTTGATAAATTTATGGCTAAGCAAGAAGATTTTAATGCTTATTTTGGTAGACAATTGAAATACAATTCAAATATGCTTGAACACTTGGGTGATTATATGACTAATGTTAAAGGTGAACTGAAACTTATTGGTAAACATGCTTCTATGGTTACCACTCAAGTAGAACAAGTACTTAAAGCTCAAAATGATTTGCTCAATGAATTGAATAGTAAAGATAATGATAATGCTATCAGAGTGGCTACTACAACTAGTAGAATGACTCAGGAACCTTTGTATCCTGAAGGCCACCCTAAGAGAATTGAGCAAGATTCTCAGATAAATAACATAGATGTACCTAGTTCTTCTCAAAAGAAGAAAAGGAAAAATGATAGGACTCTGCATGCTTCTAGTGATCCTATTGTTGAAACACCTGAGAATCCAAATGATATTTCTATTTCTGATGCTGAAACTCAATCTGGTAATGAACCTGAAACTAGTAATAATGTTAATGATAATGTTCATGATGATGCTCAGCCTAGTAATGATAATGATATAGAAATTGAACCTGTTGTTGATCTTGATAACCCACAATCAAAGAATAAACATTATGATAAGAAAGATTTTGTTGCTAGGAAACATGGTAAAGAAAGAGAACCATGGGTTCAGAAACCCATGCCTTTTCCTCCCAAACCATCCAAGAAAAGGATGATGAGGATTTTGAGCGCTTTGCTAAAATGATTAGACCTATCTTTTTGCATATGTGATTAACTGATATGCTCAAAACCAATCCTTATGCTAAGTACATGAAAGATATTATTACAAATAAAAGAAAGATACTGGAAGCTGAAATTTTCACCATGCTTGCTAATTATACTTTTAAGGGTGGAATACCAAAGAAAATTGGAGATCCCGGTGTACCAACTATACCATGCTCTATTAAAAAAACTATGTTAAAACTGCTTTATGTGATCTTGGAGCCAGTGTTAGTGTTATGCCTCTCTCTTTATATCGTAGACTTGATTTGAATAAGTTGAAACCCACTGAAATATCTTTGCAAATGGCTGATAAATCAACTGCTATACCCGTCGGTATTTGTGAGGATGTGCCTGTTGTAGTTGCAAATGTTACTATTTTAACGGACTTTGTTATTCTTGATATTCCCGAGGACGATAGTATGTCTATTATTCTTGGAAGACCCTTTTTGAATACTGCAGGGGCTGTTATTGATTCCACTAAAGGCAATGTCACTTTTCATGTTATGGCAATGAGCATACGGTACACTTTCCGAGGAAACAACCTCAAGTTCATAGTATCAACTCTATTGGGAAAATACATTGATTATATTTGGAGGTTTTGAATTTCCTCTTCCTACTGTCAAAAAGAAATATGATATTCTTATTATTGGGGATGTGCATATCCCCGTTGAGGTAACATAGTGTTATTCGAAATTTTTCCGGTTCCATGTTATTCGGAATGAGTTCGTTAACAAGACTTGATCAACCTTGTTAGTAGATTCCTTTTGATGATCATGAGATGGATGAAACTAGAAGGCACAACCTTCTGTACCCCACTTTTACTTTATGTTACTTATATTAAATAAAATGAAAATAAATATTTTCTGTCTGTTATCTGATTATCCGTGCAATATAAAAATACCTCGAGAATAAAAGTTCTCCAAATGCCCTGAAATTTAAATATGTTTTTTTCTAGAATATTTGAGAATATTTGGCACTAAGAACACAACAGGGTGTCAACCACCTGCCCACGAGGGTGGAGGGCGCGCCCTACCCCCTGGGAGCGCCCCTGCCTCGTGGGCCCATGGTGTCCCTCCTCCACTTATCCTTTCACCCATACACTCCTTCTTCCTCCCCCAAACACGAATATCCAGCTCAAACCCGAGTCCAAGCTCACTTTGCTGCCATTTTCGATCTCCTTACTCAAAGCACCTCTCACAAAACTGCTTGGGGAGATTGTTCCTTGGTATGTGACTCCTCCATTGGTCCAATTAGTTTTTGTTCTAGTGCTTTATTCATTGCAAATCTTTTTTGCTTAGGTGACCCTGTTCTTGAGCTTGCATGTCAAATTTATATGGTTCCAAGTAGTTTTGATGCATGATATAGGCCCTAGGCACTTGTAGGAGTAGTTTCTACCAATATTATTGAGTTTGGTTTACCTTTATTTTGAAGTTACTAAAAATTTCAGAATTTTTCAGAAAATGATGAGGAGACTTTTGAGGGGCTCATCGAGCCAAAGCTCGAAGGAAAAGACACTAAAGCCTAAGTATAATCTGCCTCGCACAGCAGAGATTCGGGTGTGTGAATGGCCTTCCGATGATTTCTTGAGAGCAGCCGAGATTTATGAAGATTTTCATGAATTGGCTAAAAATGCAGGCCTCACCGCTTTCCTCCACGACCAATGCGATCAGTATCTCTTACTCACAAATACCTTTGTTCAAAACTTTCATTTCCATTCTAGGAGCTCACCACCTACGGTGGAGTTTCATTTATATGATGAGCATAAGGAGATGTCACTTTATGATTCTTGTCGGGTTTGTTTAGTCCCTTTTGAGGGCAAGACAGAAGAACCACATCACGATGATGTGCAGGGGTTCATTGACACTATCACTGTAGGGGAAACAAGGAAGGTTTCTGATGCACGAATCACTAGCATACATTTTCCTGTTTTATGTTATTTTGCATTATTTGCTAGTCGTTGCTTAATTGGTCGCGGAAACTGTGGAAACCTTAGTATCCCTGATATTATTATTGTGCTCCACGGTTTATATGGTGATAACACTGTTAGTATGGGCGGCATTATTGCCAAATGGTTAAGTCTGAACTGTACCAAGGGCCCCATCTTTGGAGGCATCTATGCTTCACGCCTAGCTGCACATTTTAACATACCTATTAGGCATTATGAGAAGGAAGAAAAAGTGCCCCCTCGTGTTTATCTAGATTATAAAAGTGTGGTGGCACATGATTTTATTGTTAAGAATAGGGAAGGAGAGCTTAAATATCAATTGTTCTTTAATAAACACCATCCTGAGACTATTACCCTCCCTGCTCCTTCTTTGTTTGATCTATCTGTAGGCACGTACCTTGTTCTATTGAAGGCTATTCACGCCTACCAGAACCCTGCACCAACTGAGGAGCCAGAGCCGGAACCACAGGTTGATCCTTCACAACAGTCTAATTATCAGTGGGATCCGGAGATGATTGTCAGCCAGTGGCAATCGGAGTCTTCCTCTTCATCTTCTCAGTACGACCCCAACTATTATTATGGATATCCGCCAGGCCAGCCGTGGCCATAGACCAACTTAGGCCAAAAGCCTAAGCTTGGGGGAGTATGTATTTCCCCCCGACATTACATTTATGTTCACACACTCATTGCTAGATGTCAGTGCTCATATTTTTTCATTGTATCATCCATGCTAGTTTATTTTCCTTTTTATGCTTTATTCTTGTGTGGTTAATAAACCTTAAGAAAAAACAAAAGAATAGTTGTAGCTTTTAATTAGTTTACTTTCCATGCTTGTAGTAGTAACTAAAAAGAAAACCCAAAAAGATTTCATGTTCTTCTTTTGCTTGTTGGGAGCTTTCCTGTGTAAATAGTTTTATTTCTTTTCTTTTCTTTGGGGGTCGATAGGAGAAGACCATAATTAAATTGTTGAAGTGGCTCTTATATGCATTATTGTTTATCTGACAAAAGAGCCCATATCTCCTTGTCTTCTCCTGTTTATTGAATGCCTGCAGATTCCAGCTTAGTCCAATGCACGTGCACTATTATTATTATTCACATCATTCGGTCATGCAAGTGAAAGGCAATAATGATGATTATATGATGGACTGGCTAAGATGAGAAAAGCTGGTATGAACTCGACCTCTTTTGTTTTTGTAAATATGATTAGTTCATCGTTCCTGATTCAGCCTATTATGAATAAACTTGTTTGCAATGACAACTAGAGATCATAGTTTCTTATTCCATGCTTGATTAGCTATGAGTTATAATGGTTTACCTTGCGTGCCAACGTGCTATTGAGATAGTTATGATGTGGTATGATAGGGTGGTATCCTCCTCTGAATGATTTAAGTGACTTGACTTGGTGCATGTTCACACATGTAGTTGAAACAAAATCAACATAGCCTTCAGGATATTTATGTCCATGGTGGATTATATCCTACTCATGCTTGCATTCGGTGTTGATTAATTTTAATGCATGTTCATGACTGTTGTCGCTCTCTAGCTAGTCGCTTCCCAGTCTTTTGCTAGCCTTCACCTGTACTAAGCGGGAATAATGGTTGTGCATCCAAACTCCTTAAACCCCAAAGTTATTCCACATGAGTCCACTATACCTACCTATATACGGTATCGACCTGCCATTCCAAGTAAATTTGTATGTGCCAAACTCTAAACCTTCAAATAATTATCCTGTTTGTATGCTCGAATAGCTCATGTATCAACTAGGTCTGCCTGTATATTCCATGTTAGGCGGGTTATTCTCAACTCTGCTCCTCACTCACGAGATAAATGGCTGGTCACTGGGATGCCCAGTCCCATGCTTTATGCAAACTAAATCAAAATAATTGCAAACAAAACTCCCCTTGGGACTCTTGTTAGTTGGAGGCACTCGTTGTTTCGAGCAAGCCATGGATTGATGCTTGTTGGTGGAAGGGGGGTATAAACTTTACCATTCTGTTTGGGAACCGCCTATAATGTGTGTAGCATGGAAGATATTGCCATCTCTTGGTTGTTCTGTTGACAATGAAAGTATACCGCTCAAAATATTATTCACCTCTGTTTCAAAACCGAGCTCTGGCACCTCTACAAATCCCTGCTTCCCTCTGCGAAGGGCCTATCTATTTACTTTTATGCCGAGTCATCATCCTCTTATTAAAAAGCACCAGTAGGAGAGCACCGCTGTCATTTGCATTCATTAGTGTTAGTTTACATTGAGTATGACTTGACTGGATCTCTTTTACCATGAATTACAATGTCTAGTCAGTCCTTCGTCTTTAAAGGTGCTCTGCATTTATGTTTTGCGGTCTCAGAAAGGGCTAGCGAGATACCATCTTGTTATATCATATTATGATTGTTTTGAGAAAGTGTTGTCATCCGAGATTTATTATTATGGCTCGCTAGTTGATTATGCTATTGATATGAGTAAACTTGAGACCTATGCGTTATTGCGAATGTGGTTAGTTATAATCTTTGCTGAAAACTTGAATGATGGCTTTACATATTTACAACAACAAGAGCAAACAGAGTTTCTAAAAGTTTTTCTTTATCACTTTCAGTTTATCAATTGAATTGCTTGAGGACAAGCAAAGGTTTAAGCTTGGGGGAGTTGATACGTCTCCAATGTATCTACTTTTCCAAACACTTTTGCCCTTGTTTTGGACTCTAACTTGCATGATTTGAATGGAACTAACCCGGACTGACGCTGTTTTCAGCAGAATTGCCATGGTGTTATTTATGTGCAGGAGCAAACGTTCTCGGAATGACCTGAAACTTCACGGAGCCACTTTTCAGAAAATAAGAAAAATACCTGCAAAAGATGAAGGCCAGGGGGCCCACCGTCTATCCACGAGGGTGGGGGGCGCGCCCCCTACCTCGTGGGCCCCCTGTTGCCTCTCCGACGCCAACTCCAACTCCAACTCCAACTCCAACTCCATCGCCGCCAAGCCCTAAAACCTCTCGGGAGGGCTGATCTAGAGTCCGTCCGGGGCTCCGGAGAGGGGAATCTGTCGCCATCGTCATCATCAACCATCCTCCATCACCAATTTCATGATGCTCACCGTCGTGCGTGAGTAATTCCATCGTAGGCTTGCTGGACGGTGATGGGTTGGATGGGATCTATCATGTAATCGAGTTAGTTTTGTTAGGGTTTGATCCCTAGTGTCCACTATGTTCTGAGATTGATGTTGCTATGACTTTGCTATGCTTAATGCTTGTCACTAGGGCCCGAGTGCCATGATTTCACATCTGAACCTATTATGTTTTCATCAATATATGAGTGTTCTTGATCCTATCTTGCAAGTCTATAGTCACCTATTATGTGTTATGATCCGTTAACCCTGAAGTGACAATAATCGGGATACTAACCGGTGATGACCGTAGTTTGAGGAGTTCATGTATTCACTATGTGTTAATGCTTTGGTCCGGTACTCTATTAAAAGGAGGCCTTAATATCCCTTAGTTTCCACTAGGACCCCGCTGCCACGGGAGGGTGGGACAAAAGATGTCATGCAAGTTCTTTTCCATAAGCATGTATGACTATATTCGGAATACATGCCTACATTACATTGATGAATTGGAGTTAGTTCTGTGTCACCCTAGGTTATGACTGTTACATGATGAACCGCATCCGGCATAATTCTCTATCACTGATCCATTACCTACGAGCTTTCCATATATTGTTCTTCGCTTATTTACTTTTCCGTTGTTATTGCTATCATCACTACAAAATACCAAAAACATTACTTTTGCTATCATTACCTTTTTCTACCTTTACCACTACTATCATATTACTTTGCTACTAAATACTTTGCTGCAGATATTAAGTTTCCAGGTGTGGTTGAATTGACAACTCAGCTGCTAATACTTGAGAATATTCTTTGGCTCCCCTTGTGTCGAATCAATAAATTTGGGTTGAATACTCTACCCTCGAAAACTGTTGTGATCCCCTATACTTGTGGGTTATCACTCCGCATGCAGAGAGCTCCCTGATGGGCAACCCACAAAATAAGTTTCTCAGGGGATTTCCTTCATAGTTTTTGGTTTGTGGAGTTTTCAATTTGCCCTTCCCACTTTCTTGGTTTTCCTGTTTCCCTTTTCGCGCACGACAGACTAAAAACAAAAGCGAATTTTGGCGCGTAAACTACATAATTAGATTTGTTGCTACTAATTCTTTTATACCTTTTTTTACATTATATTTCCTGGAGAGGGAGTTTTTTTGGAAAACCAGGGAGAAGCTAAATTTCAACTCTGTCATATACATCTTGAAAGAGGGTCATAGGTCGAAGCATGTGTTCATCGTGCAATTGTTTGTCATACCACATGCTTCCGACTTCACCGGTACAAAGAGCCTATGGCACGATTCATGCTCACTTTTGGCTCGTTTAATTTTTTATACATCTTGAAAAGTACAATTCTATGGGTTGTCGGAGCACGGTTCTTTTGTTTGTAGGAGCACCAGCAGTGATTTTCCCCAAGTTTTAGAGGCATAGATCAATGGTTTGTGGGGGCACACTTCTTTTGTTTGTGGGAGCATAGTTCATTTGTTTGTGGGAGCACATGCAGTGCTTTTCCCCTAGTTTTGAGGCACGGTTCAATTATTTGTGGGGGCACAGTTCATTTGTTTGTGGGAGCACAGGAAATGCTTTTTCACTAAGTTCAAAGCACAAAACAATGGCTTGGAATGCACATTACAATAACTATTCGAACTAGTTAAGATAGTTTAAAATCAGATTAAAGTACTCATTTGCACTGGGTGAAATTTTTAAAAGTTTGTATAGGTCAGCAAATACAATAATTAATAGACTGCACTAGTACTGAGTTCATACAAAAGAATAAAATTTGAAAGAAGATCGAGTCTACATTTTACACCATAGTTCTAATATTCAAGTTTGTGCTAATCTCGTGTCCCAATTCTTAAGGTGTGACGGTATTAGCCTCGCTGCCTAAGAGCATGTGTCAGAATTGTGTCTTCTAGTTCTATAGTTCAAGTTGCAAATCACCAACAAAAAGGGTCTTGGAAAGCTGCAAATCAAGAGCGCCCACAAAAAAGAGGTTCAACAAAAACTTACATCAAAATTTTCTATCGATTCTATGGACTCTTTGCCGTTATAGAGAAATGCACATCTCAGTACGACGAATGGTGATTCACCGTGGTAAACTTTTGGCACTTCTTCAAAGACAAATTTCTAACACTTCAATTGTTTGCTATTATGGTATCATTCTTCTCCAAATAAGTGCCAAGACAACTTCCATCCTGGTCATTTGAGGATTGCCTTGTGTTTTAAATAAAGACACCTGCAATTTATAGTTCAGAAAACAAAAATCGCTACCACTTGCCATTCTGCTTCTATGTTCATGGTATCTATTCCTTTTGCATTCTCATTTTTGCTTCAACTTCTTCGATATTGTTTAGCAAGTCATCTTCATCATTTCTATCTTTAGTAGGAGTGGCTCTTCCAGTTCCAGGATTTTAACTTTTCCCTTACATCTCTCCATTAGATATAGTGTGTAACGGCCTTCCTTCTTGTTGGGCATGAATATAAGTGGGGGGGACATCCACAAGAGTTCAGAGTTTTGTTTAAAAGTATTTGTTACAAATAGTTAGCTGCATACGCCAATGGTAGAGTACCTCCCGTGTAGGGGGCAAGATATGAAGGAGAAATTTGCAGGATGGCGCGGGAACGCACGGGCGGACCACCTACCGCTCATCATCGTCACCGCTCGGGCCCCGTCATAACAGCTCCGACTTCACAGCAACAAATGAACCTTGACGATCCCACGAAAATGTGATACATCTTAGATGTATCTATAATTTTTGTTTGCTTCATGCTATAGTTATATCAAATTGACATAGCTTTCGCGTCAAATTTTACCATTTTTCTGGATGAACCTATTAATTAAGTGCCCAGAGTTAGTTGTTTTTTTATGTTGTTTTTGGACTTTCATGAAATCAATTTTTCGAGGCCCAAAAACTCAAATAAATGTATGTCGGCAAGTTTTAGTACCAGAAGGTTCCAGGAACCACCGGAGGAGCGAAAGGTGGTGGCCATGGGCCCCATGCACCCCCACCTTGTGGCCAGGGGAAGCAAGAGCTCCACAGGCACCCTCCACCTCCTCCAGGTACCCCCTGGCTTTATATTCTCCTGACACCTTCCCTCATATTTATATTTATAGAGGATTTTTTGCCATCACCACCATCATGCTCCCTAGAGATCCAGTATGAAGGTCTTTTCCGGTACTCCGGCAGAGGCGGAATTCATCACGGAAATCATTTACATCAACCTTGCTACCACCATGTCCATGTGTGAGTAGTCTTCATTGGAGTATGGGTTAATAACAATAGATAGATGACAATCTCTCCCTTGTTCTTCAATACAATGATCACATGAGCTGCCCTACCTGATTGGGATCCATCTGATATAATTTTTTATGTTGTGTTTATTGCAGTGTGATGAATTATCCCTTTATGATCATATCTATGCATGTTTTATTCGTTGATTCATATGAGTTCTTTGTTGCAAAATTTAAAGAAATATATTTTGTCTGATTTATTAGTCTTGCACTGGCTTTGCTTAGATGAACGATCTTCAAAGGGGAGTTGTGTATGTTGGTAGGGTTCAATCTTGTAAGTAAACAAGACAGTGAAAGAAAGTAGAAAAGGCTTGTATTGTGTTGTCGCCACTAAGGATGAAATAATAATTTTGTAGTTGTCTCAATGATGAATGCAAGGTGAAGACAATATATTAGTAACATCATGTTGTCATGCTTAATGCAATGTGTTATTTAATACATTGAGATGCATGTTGGATAGTAGTCTTGAGGTGCAGTATTAGCTATAGATGTAGTTGGATTAACGGTCTATAGATGTACCGACGTAATGCTTATATGAAATTATGCCATGTATAATCATATTTATAAAAAAATGCAATTTCATATATACGCAACAGTAATTTGTTCACCATGTTTGTTAGAAATATGCCGCAGAGGCAACAATAACTGTATTAGTTATTTGCATGTTTATAATTAGATGTTTATATTCTATGTTGTAACTGCTATGGTTGTTGAATATGTGATTCGGAGGAAAACCCATAAGGACGTGTAGAGTAATAAACAAGTAAAACTGATTCCTAGTCTTGCCTCTAGGACTAGCTCAAGTGTTGCATGACGGTTATGTTTTTCTTATCATAGGCATACGTTAAGCATAACAAGGATGCCGACAACATTAAGAGTATGATGTTGGGAGAATGATCATATTAAATTGCCCCAAGTTGTTTGTTATACTTAGTGATGTTATCGTCACGAGAATACAGTCAGTAACACGGGGAGTTAATGTATGCCTAGTTCTTAGACCATGAGAGTATCGACTCACTTCATGCCGGATGTTATGATTTGGGGTTGCTCATCTCTAACACCGTGATCATAATGATAATGACAACTTACAAGCTTATCAGAAAGTATGACAAGGGGCAAGATAACTGAAGCATGGGATTTGCTCCTTCGACGATGGAGAAATATTCTTAGGGCCCTCTCTGTGTGATGACATCTGTTATCGTTTGGCCAGACATAGTTGACTATCTCACAGGGATGCCATAACACGACAATGAAAAGAAGAACAATACCAATAACGAGGAGACCGGTTGTTGAGGTTGAATCCCGCGGATCTCGGGTAGGGTTCCCGAGCTGGTGATCTGTTGGGGAATGCAGTATTTCAAAAAAATTCCTACAATCTCGCAAGATCTATCTAGGAGATGCATAGCAACGAGAGGAGAGAGTGTGTCCACGTACCCTCATAGACCAAAAGCAGAAGCATTTAGTAATGCGGTTGATGTAGTCGAACGTCTTCATGATCCAACCGATCCAAGCACCGAACGTGCGGCACCTCCGCGCTTAGCACATGTTCAGCTCGATGACGTCCCTCGAACTCTTGATCTAGTTGAGGCTGAGGGAGAGTTCCGTCAGCATGACAGCATGGCGACTGCGATGATGAAGTTACCGGCGCAGGGCTTCGCCTAAGCACTACAACAATATGACCGAGGTGTGTAACTGTGGAGGGGGCACCGCACAGGGGGCACCGCACACGGCTAAGAGAAGACTTGGTGTTCCTTTGGGGTGCCCCCTGCCCACGTATATAAAGGAGGGAGGGAGAGAGGCCGGCCCCCTAGGAGCGTGCCAAGAGTATGGAGTCCTACTAGGACTTCCAAGTCCTAGTAGGAATCCCTTTCCTTTTCACAGTAGGAGAGAATGAAAGAGGGAATGAGAGAGGGAACAGGAAAAGGCAAGGGGGCGCTGCCCCCTTCCCCTAGTCCAATTCGGACCCATGGGGGCGTCACCTCCCCTTGGCCTACCTCCTCTTTTCCCGTATGGCCCAATAAGGGCCATTACTTCTCCCGGTGAATTCCCGTAACTCCCCGGTACTCTGAAAAATACCTGAATCACTCTGAACCTTTCCGATGTCCGAATATACCCTTCCAATATATCGATCTTTACCTCTCAACCATTTAGAGACTCCTCGTCATGTGCGTGATCTCATCTGGAACTCCAAACAAACTTCGGTCATCAAATCACATAACTCATAATACAAATCGTCATCGAATGTTAAGCGTGCGGACTCTACGAGTTCGAGAACTGTGTAGACATGACCGAGACACATCTCCGGTCAATAACCAATAGCGGAACCTGGATGCTCATATTGGTTCCTACATATTCTACGAAGATATATATCGGTCAAACCGCATAACAACATACGTTATTCCCTTTGTCATCGGTATGTTACATGCCCGTGATTTGATCATCGATATCATCATACCTAGTTCAATCTCGTTACCGGCAAGTATCTTTACTCGTTCTGTAATGCATCATCCCATGACTAACTCATTAGTCACATTGCTTTCAGGCTTATAGTGATCTGCATTACTGAGAGGTCCCAGAGATACCTCTCCGATACACGGGTGACAAATCCTAATCTCGATCTATGCCAACTCAACAAACACTATCGGAGACACCTGTAGAGCATCTTTATAATCACCCAGTTACATTATGACGTTTGATAGCACACAAGGTGTTCCTCCGGTATTCGGGAGTTGCATAATCTCATAGTCAGAGAAACATGTATAAGTCATGAAAAAAGCAATAGCAATAAAACTAAACGATCATTATGCTAAGCTAATGGATGGGTCTTATCCATCAAATCATTCTCCAATGATGTGATCCCATTCATCAAATGACAACACATGTCTATGGTTAGGAAACTTAACCATCTTTGATTAACGAGCTAGTCAAGTAGAGGCATACTAGGGACACTCTATTTTGTCTATGTATTCACACATGTACTAAGTTTCCGGTTAATGAAATTCTAGCATGAATAATAAACATTTATCATGGTATAAGGAAATATAAATAACAACTTTATTATTGCCTCTAGGGCATATTTCCTTCAGTCTCCCACTTGCACTAGAGTCAATAATCTAGTCCACGTCGTCATGTGATTTAACACCACTAGTTCACATATTTATGTGATTAGTTCACATCGCCATGTGACTAATACCCAAAGGGTTTACTAGAGTCAATAATCTAGTCCACATCGCTATGTGATTAACACCCTAAGAGTACTAAGGTGTGATCATGTTTTGCTTATGAGAGAAGTTTAGTCAACGGGTCTGTCACATTCAAAGCCGTCTGTTTGCAAATTTTTTATGTCTACATTGCTCTGCATGGAGCTACTCTAGATAATTGCTCTCACTTTTAATATGTATCCAGATTGAGACTCAGAGTCATGCAGATCGGTGTTAAAGCTTGCATCGACGTAACTCTTTATGATGAACTCTTTATTACCTCCATAACCCGGAAATATTTCCTTAGTCCTCTGAGGATAATTTTGACCGTTGTCCAGTGATCTACTCCTGGATCACTATTGTACCCCTTTGCCAAACTCATGGCAAGGTAAACAATAGGTTTGGTATACAACATGGCATACTTTATAGAACCTATGGCTGAGGCATAGGGAATGTAACGCCCCGGATATAACTTTCCCAATTTGTACTCCAACTCTTGTCGTTTCCGGCGTTAAGTTATATTTATTTCTCAGGGTCGTGTATTTGTCTCCGTGTGTTGTTTTCTTTGTCATGCATCTCATATCATGTCATCATGTGCATTGCATTTGCATACGTGTTCATCTCATGCATTCGAGCTTTTCCCCGTTGTCCGTTTTGCATTCCGGCGCTTCGTTCTCCTCCGGTGGTCATTTCTAGCTTTCTTTCGTGTGTGGGGATTAAACATTTCCGGATTGGACCGAGACTTGCCAAGCGGCCTTGGTTTACTACCGGTAGACCGCCTGCCAAGTTTCGTACCATTTGGACTTCGTTTGGTACTCCAACGGTTAACCGAGGGACCAAAATGGCCTCGTGTGTGTTGCAGCCCAACACCCCTCCTTTTGGCCCAAAACCCACCAAACTCTGCTCCATGTCCTAGAGCGTTCGATCACGATCGTGTGGCCGAAAACCGCACCTCATTTGGACTCTCCTAGCTCCTCCTATGCCTATAAATAGCCCCTCCTCCGAAATCCCGGATCTCCTCGTCCAAACCCTAGAAAAATCGCCCCCGCGCCGCGCCGGACATTGTCCGACCCGGCCGGACACCGCTGCCGCCCCCTCCCGAGCTGCCACGTGGCAGGCGCCGCCTCCCAGCCGCTAGCCCGCGGAGCCCGATCCGGGCCCCCGCGGCCCATCTCCTCCATCGCCGCGCCCCGCCGCCATCTCCCCCGAGCCGCCGCCGCCTTCGCCAACTCCGGC
>NC_041380.1:274972168-274999092 GCF_002162155.2 Triticum dicoccoides | reverse complement strand
CCTCGGCTCCTCGCCGCCGCCTGGGCGCACCGGCGACCGCGCCCTCTCGCCGGACTTCGCCGGCCGGGTCGCCAGCGCCGTCCCACACCGCCACCGCCGTCGGCCATCGCCGGCCTCCTCAGCCCCGGGCAGGATCCGATCCGGGAGTGGGATCAGATCCACCCATTCCCCGATCCAAACGCAGCACCGCCGCCCGGATCTCGCCGTCCCGGGATACCCTCGTCCCGTTGACTTTTTGCACAGGGTATAAATTTCGTCTAAGTCCTGAAATCCGCAGATCCATGTGCCTATGTTCGAGGCTCCATAACTTTGCATCCGTAGCTCCGTTTTGGGCATATAGCATATCAAAATGTTCATCTCAGAGAGTACATCATTTCATTCCATTGCATCATTTTCATTTGAGTTCATCTTGATGCCCAAAATGCTGTTAGAAAGAGGCTTCATGAGTTAATTGTCAGATCTGCTAGTTCATCTTAGACTTTTGTCATTTTTTCCATGATTATTGTGTGCATGCTATGCCTGTGAGTCCTTCATATGTTTTGTTAAGGATTTTGTCTTCTTTCCAGAGGTGCAACCCATGAATTTTTAGGATGTGTGTGGTGACTTGTGCAAGCTTGCAAAGTGAGGCACCCGGTAAATCTGTTTTCAGGGACTTAGTAGTTTTCACTAAGTCTGGGATTATTTAGTTCATGATGCCATATGTTCGTGTTGTTTCCTAGTGATCCGTGCCTCTTTTGAGGATGATCAGTAAAGGAGTTTTGTTAATCATGTTATGCCATATCCATCCATGTCTTTGCTTGCAGTTATGGAGCATCCTAGCTTGAGTCAATCGAGCTCTACTTTTGCTTCGTTGTGAATCTGGGCAGATCGTCAACTTGTTTGCGATTTTGCCGATGTTATTGTAGTTGATACGTGCATGCTATGCCATTGTTCTTGCCATGTCTAGCTAGGATTTTGTGCCTTCTTAATGGATGTATGCTTACCTTGTCATGACTTGCACCGTAGTGAGTGCATCGAGCTGGTTTACATGCCTTCGTGAGTTATATTTCAGCATGTCTCAGTTTTCACTAAGTCTGAAAACTGATTGTGTTTTAGCTATGTTCGTGTGCTTATTAGTATATTTTGTGATCCCTTTTGGCCCCAGGTCACTTTGGGTCTTTTGTTAAGCTTGTTGAGTAGCTCCATGCCATGTTCTTCCTTGTCTTAATCAGGTCCTGTAGCATGTTGTTTTGTTGCTCCGAAGAGGGCTTCGTGATCTGAAATTTCAGACAAGTGTTAATTTCACTAAGTCTGAGATCTGTTTTGCGTTTGCGTTTTTGCCATGCTTGTGTGAACCTCATAATGGATGATTTGGCCGTAGCTCAGTGCTAGACTTTTGTTAAGCATCTTGTGTGCATCCCTACCATGTATTTTGTTGTCATGTTTGGTGGCTGTAGCATGTTCATCTCATTGCATTTAGATGCATACTTGCTGTAAATCGCAGACCGGTGTCATTCTTAAAACGCTTGCCATTTCCAAACCGTAACTCCGATTCCAATGATCTTTATATCGTTTTCAAGAGATTTCATCTCATCTTTCCAGTGGAACCCTTGGAATTTCAAGTTGAGGCCAGGTTCATGCATTTCTTGTCACATCTTGCATTTTGCATCCCGCATCGCATCGCGCATAGCATGTCATCATTGCATCGTATCGCTTGATCCTTGCACGTGGTTGATTGTATCCTTGTTGCTTGTTTGTCTTGTTTGGGTAGAGCCGGGAAACGAGTTTGCTAACGAGGAGCCCGTTGAGTTTGCTTTTGAGGATCCAGTCAACTCTGACAGCTTTGCAGGCAAGATGATCATACTCTCGAAATCACTACTATCTTTGCTATGCTAGCTTGCTCACTCTTTTGCTATGCCATTGCTACGATGCCTACCACTTGCTTGCAAGCCTCCCAAATTGCCATGTCAAACCTCTAACCCACCATTGTCCTAGCAAACCGTTGATTGGCTATGTTACCACTTTGCTCAGCCCCTCTTATAGCGTTGCTAGTTGCAGGTGAAGATTGGAGGCCGTTCCTTGTTGGAACATCTTTTATTTACTTGTTGGGATATCATTATATTATCTTGCTATCTTAATGCATCTATATACTTGGTAAAGGGTGGAAGGCTCGGCCTCTCGCCTGGTGTTTTGTTCCACTCTTGCTGCCCTAGTTTCTGTCATATCGGTGTTATGTTCCCGGATTTTGCGTTCCTTACGCGGTTGGGTTATAATGGGAACCCCTTGATAGTTCACCTTGATTAAAGCTTTTCCAGCAATGCCCAACCTTGGTCTTACCATTTTCCACCTAGCCTCTTTTCCCCTCGGGTTTCCGGAGCCCAAGGGTCATCTTATTTTAACCCCCCCCGGGCCAGTGCTCCTCTGAGTGTTGGTCCAAACTAGAGTCCTGTGCAGCGCCCCCTCGGGGAAACTCGAGGTTTGGTTTTAGTTGTATGGAGCGCTCATCTGAGTGTGCCCTGAGAAAGAGATATGTGCAGCTCCTATCGGGATTTGTCGGCATATTCGGGCGGTGTTGTTGGTCTTGTTTTAACCTGTCGAAGTGTCTTGAGTTACCGAGATACCGAGTCCGATCGGAACGTCTTGGGAGGAGGTCTATTCCTTCGTTGACCGTGAGAGCTTGTCATGGGCTAAGTTGGGACTCCCCTGCATGGATTGAACTTTCGAAAGCCGTGCCCGCGGTTATGGGCAGATGGGAATTTGTTAATGTCCGGTTGTAGATAACTTGAACCTTAATTAATTAAAATGAATCAACTGAGTGTGTTACCGTGATGGCCTCTTCTCGGCGGAGTCCGGGAAGTGGACACGGTGTTGGAGTAATGTTTGCGCAGGTTGCTCACTAGTTTCTCGCTCGCGCTTGCCTCCTCTTCTCGCTCTCTTTTGCGAATAAGTTAGCCACCATATATGCTAGTCTCTTGCTGCAGCTCCACATATAATTGCCTTACCCTTCCTATAAGCTTAAATAGTCTTGATCGCGAGGGTGCGAGATTGCTGAGTCCCTGTGGCTCACATATACTATAAATCCAGATGTAGGTACAGGTGATTCCGCTCCAGGTGACGAGTACGAGCTCAAGTGGGAGTTCGACGAGGACTCTCAGCGTTATTATGTTTCCTTTCCTGATGATCAGTAGTGGTGCCCAGTTGGGGGTGATTGGGACCGTGTCGCATGTTGGGTTCTCTTCCATTTTGGCACCGTAGTCGGGCCATGAGTGTTTTGGATGATGTAATGTTATTTATGTACTTGATTGACGTGGAGAGTGTAAGCCAACTATGTTCTCCCCTTTATTATTCATATTACATGGGATGTTGTGAAGATTGCCTAACTTGCGACATATGCCTTCAATGCGATTATGTCTCTTAGTCATGCCTCGACACGTGGGAGCTATAGTCGCATCAAGGGCGTTACAGGGAATGACTTTCATTCTCTCTCTATCTTCTACCATGGTCAGGTTTTGAGTCTTACTCAACTTCATACCTTACAACTCAGGCAAGAACTCCTTCTTTGACTGATCCATTTTGAACTCCTTCTAAATCTTATCAAGGCATGTACTTATCAAAAGTCTTATCAAACATCTTGATCTATCTTTATAGATCTTGATGTCCAATATGTAAGTACCTTCACCGAGGTCTTTCTTTGAAAAACTCCTTTCAAACACTCCTTTATGCTTTCCAGAAAATTCTATATGCTCCCACTCACTTTCTTGTAAATACAGGCTTCACCGCAAGTATGTATAAAATTATATGCTTTGATCAACTTATCAAAGCGTATATTCCAACTCCGAGATGCTTGCACCAGTCCATAGATGGATCGCTGGAGCTTGCACACTTTGTTAGCACCTTTAGGATTGAGAAAACCTTTTTGGTTGCATCATATACAACTCTTCTTTAATAAATCCATTAAGGAATATAGTTTTGACATCCATTTTCCAGATTTCATAAAATGCGGCAATTGCTAACATGATTCGGATAGACTTTAAGCATCGATACGAGCGAGAAAATCTCATCGTAGTCAACACCTTGAACTTGTCGAAAACCTTTTGCAACAATTCAAGCTTTATAGATAGTAACACTACTATCAGCGCCTGTCTTCCTCTTGAAGATCCATTTATTCTCAATGGCTCGCCGATCATCGGGCAAGTCGATTAAAGTCCATACTTTGTTATCATACATGGATCCCATCTCAGATTTCATGGCCTCAAGCCATTTCACGGAATCTGGGTTAATCATCGCTTCCTCATAGTTTGTAGGTTCATCATGGTCTAGTAACATGACTTTTGGAACAGGATTACCGTACCACTCTGGTGCGGACTGTACTCTGGTTGACCTCTGAGGTTCGGTAGTAACTTGATCTGAAGTTTCATGATCATCATCATTAGCTTTCTCACTAGTTGGTGTAGGAATCACTGGGACTGATTTCTGTGATGAACTACTTTCCAATTTGGGAGAAGGTACAATTACCTCATCAAGTTCTACTTTCCTCCCACTCACCTCTTTCGAGAGAAACTCCTTCTCTAGAAAGGATCCATTCTTAGCAACAAATATCTTGCCTTTGGATCTGTGATAGAAGGTGTACCCAATAGTTTCTTTTGCGTATTCTATGAAGACGCACCTTTCTAATTTGGGTTCGAGCTTATCAGTTTGAAAACTCTTTCACATAAGCATCGCAACCCCAAACTCTAAGAAACGACAACTTTGGTTTCTTGCCAAACCATAGTTCATACGGTGTTGTCTCAAACGGATTTAGATGGTGCCCTATTTAACATGAATGCAGCTGTCTCTAATGCATAACCCCCAAAACGATAGTGGTAAATCGGTAAGAGACATCATAGATCGCACAATATCTAATAAAGTACGGTTACGACGTTCGGATATGCCATTACGCTATGGTGTTCTAGGTGGCGTGAGTTGTGAAACTATTCCACATTGTTTTAAATGAAGGCCAAAACTCGTAACTCAAATATTCGGCTTTGTGATCAGATCGCAGAAACTTTATTTTCTTGTTACAATGATTCTCCACTTCACTCTGAAATTCTTTGAACTTTTCAAATGTTTCAGACTTATGTTTCATTAAGTAGATATACCCATATCTTCTTAAATCGTCTGTGAAGGTGAGAAAATAATGATACCTGCGCGAGCCTCAACACTCATCGGACTACATACATCGGTATGTATTATTTCCAACAAGTCTGTTGCTCGCTCCATTGTTCTGGAGAAGGGAGTCTTAGTCATCTTGCCCATGAGGCATGGTTCGCAAGCATCAACTGATTCATAATCAAGTGATTCCAAAAGCCCATCAGCATGGATTTTCTTCATGCGCTTTACACCAATATGACCTAATCGGCAGTGCCACAAATAAGTTGCACTATCATTATTAACTTTTCATCTTTTGGTATCAATATTATGAATATGTGTATCACTACGATCAAGATTCAACAAACCATTTATATTAAGTGTATGACCATAGAAGGTTTTATTCATGTAAACAGAACAACAATTATTCTTTGACTTAAATGAATAACCATATTGCAATAAACATGATCCAATGATATTCATGCTCAATGCAAACACCAAATAACATTTATTATAGGTTCAACACTAATCCCGAAGGTAAAAGGAGTGTGCAATGGTGATCTTATCAACCTTGGAATCATTTCCAGCACACATCGTCACCTTGCCCTTAACTAGTCTCTATTCATTTTGCAACTCCTCTTTCGAATTACTAATCTTAGCAACTGAACTGGTATCAAATACCCATGGGTTACTATGAACACTAGTAAAGTACACATCAATAATCTGTATGTCAAATATACCTTTGTTCTCTTTACCATCCTTCTTATCCGCCAAATGTTTGGGGTAGATCCGCTTCCAGTGACCATTCCCTTTGCAGTAGAAGCAATTAGTTTCAGGCTTAGGTCTAGCTTTGGGCTTCTTCAAGGGAGTGGAAACTTGCTTGCCATTCTTCTTAAAGTTCCCTTTCTTTCCCTCGCCCTTTTTACTTGAAACTAGTGGTCTTGTCAACCATCAACACTTGATGCTTTTCCTTGATTTCTACCTTCGCCGATTTCAGCATCGCGAAGAGCTTGGGAATCATTTCTGTTATCCCTTGCATATTATGGTTCATCACGAAGTTCTAGTAACTTGGTGATAGTTACTAGAAAACTATGTCAATCACTATCTTATCTGGAATATTAACATCCACTTGATTCAAGTGACTGTAGTACTCCGGCATTCTGAGCATATGCTCACTAGTCGAACTATTCTCCTCCATCTTGTAGGAAAAGTACTTGTCAGAGGTATCATACCTCTTAACACGGGCATGAGTCTGAAATACCAATTTCAGCTCTTGGAACATCTTATATGCTCCATGGCGTTCAAAACGTTTTTGAAGTCCCGGTTCTAAGCCGTAAAGCATGGCGCACTAAACTATCAAGTAGTCATCATACCGAGATTGCCAAATGTTTATAACGTGTGCATCTGCTCCTGCAATAGGTCTGTCACCTTGCGGTGCATCAAGGACATAATTCTTCTGTGCAGCAATGAGGATAATCCTCAGATCACGGACCCAGTTCGCATCATTGCTACTATCATCTTTCAACATAGTTTTTCTCTAGGAATATATCAAAAATAAAACAGGGGAGCTATACGCGAGCTATTGATCTACAACATAATTTGAAAATACTATCAACACTAAGTTCATGATAAAATAAAGTTCAATTAATCATATTACTTAAGAACTCCCACCTAGATAGACATCCCTCTAGTCATCTAAATGATCATGTGATCCATATCAACTAAACCATGTCCAATCATCACGTGAGATGGAGTAGTTTTCAATGGTGAACATCACTATGTTGATCATATCTACTATATGATTCACGTCCGACCTTTCATTCTCAGTGTTCCGATGCCATATCTGCATATGCTAGGCTCATCAAGTTTAACCCGAGTATTCTGCACGTGTAAAACTAGCTTGCACCCGTTGTATGTGAACATATAGCTTATCACACCCGATTATCACGTGGTGTCTTGGCACGACGAACTGTAGCAACGGTGCATACTCAGGGAGAAAACTTGTACCTTGAATTTTAGTGAGGGATCATCTTATAATTCTACCGCCGTACTAAGCAAAATAAGATGCATAAAGGATAAATATAACATGCAATCAAAATATGTAACATGATATGGCCATCATCATCTTGTGCCTTTGATCTCCATCTCCAAAGCACTGTCATGATCTCCATCATCACCGGCTTGACACCTTGATCTCCATCGTAGCGTCATTGTCATCTCGCCAACTATTGCTTCTACGACTATCGCTACCGCTTATAGTGATAAAGTAAAGCAATTACATGGTGATTGCATTTCATACAATAAAGCGACAACCATCACTACAAAAAAATACACTTCCGTGATGATACGTGTTTGTCACAGTAGGTCGCGTTTTTTGTCATGCATGTCCATCCATGAAAAATTTATGACAGAATCAAGATAGTCATACATGTGCTGTCGTAGAAGTGTTCCATGACATTACCAAAATTATCATCACGGAAGTGTCCACTTCCATGACGATAAATCGCACGTCACAGAAGTGCTTTCGTCAAGGGTGACCGATACGTGGCATCCACCGTAATGGAACGCTGTTAAGCTATCGGTTCGGGTTTTGGATCCGATAACCCGTTAACAGCCCTGACTAATGGGAAATTTCCACGTGTAAAATTCTTATTGGCCGGACGAAACACATGTCAGCTCGTCAGTGGGTCAGATAGGCGCCTATGATATGTCGACATGTGCCACGGCCCACCACTGGCCCATTTAGCTTACAAAGCCAGCCCATTTGACTTGGTCAAAAGTTAACGGGTTGGCCCATGAAAAGCCTGTTAACGGTCTCTTCACAAATAGCCCATTTTACGGCCCGTTAACTCACAGCCCGTTAGGCCCTAAAGGAAATCGGCCCAACAACGTCATGTGGGCCGTCTATAACACCAGCCCATTTCACTTTCGGCCCATGTATGGCCCCGATGTCTTTCAGCCCATATGAGGCCTTCGTATCTTTCGGCCCTTTATAGGCCCACGGTGACTCTAGCCCATAGTGAACAGTAATTTTCTTTATACCCATTAATGGCTCATGATTTACATGGGCCGTTTCCAGCCCGTGTTAGCTTTCGGCCTATTGACGGCCCATACGTTCTTGGGCTCCTTTTAGGCCCTCGATTACTTCCGTCCCATTACTGGCCTGTTCCCCTAATGGGCCAAATTCGGCCCATGGCAAGAGTCGGCCCGTTACTGGCCTGTTACCCTAATGGGCCAAACTTGGCCCATGGTAAGAGTCGGCCCATTTCTGGCCTGTTAGCCCGTTGCGCCGTTTCCAGCCCGTCCTATATTATGGCCCATTAACGACCCGTTATGCCTGTGACAGAATTAAGCCTTTGCTGTCCTATGGCCTGTTACTGTGCTGGGCTGATACCAATTACGCCCGATTACGGCCCATGTAGACCCATTTATCCGACGGCCCGAGGCCCACAGATTACAGGCCCATTTATCGATGGCCCGTAGGAGACCCATGGATCCTACGGCTCGTATATGGCCCATGGTAGTTGCGGCCACTAGCAAACCATGGAAAAAGAAGACTAGGAAATAAATAAGGCCGAAACTAACGCTATGCTATTAAGGCGATTGCACAGACTACATCCACTCGGCATCAAAGATCGCCACCAGTGCAAATATAGGGAACACCCTACACTATACAAAAATGGATTGCTGTTTTCTTCAGCCGGTGGCTTCACATTAAGAATAAATTTTGTATCGCACCAAAACAAATTACAACTATATGACAAAAGGAAGGTTGGCATAAAATTTAACAGTCTAGCAGATAAATGCACCACCAGAAGTTCAGAAGCTCAGTTCATTTGACCTGACTGTTACGTTTTCATGTTGTATTGTCCGATGGAACACCATAACCCTCGCCTTCATTTCCCCTAGGCTCCTGAACAACATAGAAAATGTCTGATAGTCTGGTTTCATAACCATGCATATCTTGACGACATTGAGCAATGTTTCTCCTTGTTTCACAAAGGGTCTCTGTTAGGGAATGGACTTGTGTCTGGAGCGCAGATACAACATTGCTTTGAGCTTGCATATCTTGATCATGAGGCAGTTTGGATGATATTGCCTTAACAACCAACCCAGTATTACGCAGGAACGTACTTTTGGCACTGTTAGTGGATAGGTACTGACCCACTGCAGCAAGAGCTGACATTGCGGTTATAGTTACCTCGCCACCTTCAGAAGGTGGCGGTTCCACCATTTTTTTCATAGCTCGCTGAAAAGTTGAGGTTTTACATTATTAGTACCAGAACATAAGATATTAAGGAGGCAGCAAAACCAAACAAAATAGCTTTGGTCTATATACAGAACTTATTCTGGTGAACCCATGTAAAATATTAGTTGTATTTTATTGCAAAGTACATAATAAAACCAGGTTCCAAACATATGACCATGTACCATCGCTAATGTATTGTCTATTTGTTCACATTGTATTGAGGGCTAAGGATAAAGAGACGAAGTTTATAATACGGTAAGCATAATATGACATCATTCATATCACAAAACAACTGAGAACAGACAAACAAGCAATTGTAACGTTGTGTGGGCAAGTCCAGCACGGAACTAGATTACGGGTCAAGATCAAAGGAACATCACTCCTCTCTTTTAAATCTTGTAAGGTGCAATGATACGCTAAGACAATTGTTTTTAAAATTGAAAAGAGTAATAGACATTGGCTGCAAACCATGCAGTTCAAGGCACAAGTCAGAGTAAGTAGTAGTTAAAAGGCATGAGGATTAAGGACTTACAACAGCGGCTTTAACTGGTGTAGTCATGCCCTTCTTCTTGCTGGTGTGACAGTCCTTGAAGATTTCCACAGCATTTGGTTCAGGTACTTTTTGGTCCTTGCGGCCTTTCCTCTGCATTTCGAACAAGTCAATATAGATCTGATAATATGGTACAACGAAAAGAGTGAAACAGCAGCTAATTACAAGAGCCTCGCAGTGTGCAATATAGTTACGAGATCCTGTCGTCTGTTGGAATTTCACTTTCGTACGGTTGGCCTTGTTCTTTGACAGTTCACTTACAAGAAGATAGATTTGTGTGGCACATGCGTAAATAGGACTTCAACATGTGATCTGATCACATATATATAATGTACCTGATACTTCGGATCAGACCAGTGTTTAACAAGGCCCCTCCAGTCTTCATCCGATATATTTTCCACTGGAGATGTTTGGGAAAGTTCACTGCTAGCCTTGCCTTCAAAGTGAGTTTTCCTCAAGTTATACCGATACTGTCGTAGAGAAGACTTGAAAACATGGGTGCAAGCTTGTCTGGTTGCATCATCTTGGCTATCCAACTTGAACCTCATATGTTGAAAATTATGGGAGTCTCATTATCAGCAACCTAGAAAGTATGAGACAGAGCAAGACAATATTACTAGTTTCCATACATAACCATACTTACAAATAAATGGTCGAGGAAGGTGTTGAACTGGGTTTCATCTTTGTCATTCCTGTACTGAATCCATGTTGGGAGGATACGTACATGACACCTAACGGAAACCACTGCCTATGATACTAACTTGGCTGACTCTGTAGCATCACGTGGACTTTTTAAACCTGCCTCAAAACGGATCTCCATTCTTCCTCCTCTAGATTTAGTTAACCTATCGATCATTATCCCTGATGTTTGTTTCCTCTTGCGCCTAGGTGCTAGTCCAACAACGAACATATGAAGTGTTAGTGTACATCAAACTGTGAGACTACATATAAAGAAGCATGCAACTGTAACTTGACTCCAACAACTACCTTCTTGTTGTTGAAGCTCACAAGGTTCATCTGATATTGCCAACTCGTCTTGTGTCAAGAGTGCTTTGGAAGTAGTGTCAGGTGGCAAGGGAGCTTGGGAACGTGCTGCTAGCTCAGTTGACGCACGAGTAAGTCGTGCAGCTGGTAGTACTGTGGTAGGTGTTGCAAGAACTAGGGTTGTCTCTGCTTGTTTGGTGGCAGCTATTTGTTTCTGTTTGGCTTTTTTTGCAACTCATGTAGCATGGGATGCCATGTTTGTAGAATTTTCCGCTGGACTTTGACCTTCTATTGCACCATCAGTACCAGCAGAATTTGCAGGATTCATCCGCTTCTCATTCCCTGCCATTCTGTGTTTCTTCCATTTCTCTATGCCATGTTAAGTCAAGCCGACAAGAAAAACGAATAACAATTTAGTTCTTCAGAACAAATTGATGCGTGATGCAGATGAACTGAACTTTGATGTTAGACAACCACATGATAGGAGGATGTAATATGTATGAAAAACAGGACGGAAGAGATAACCAGAACTATGATGTGTAAACTAAGAAGAAGACATTTCACCAAATTAGAAGCAATGCAATGTAAGGTAGACACCATATGACAGATGCTACAAATATCGCTCTGCCAAGTTAACAGTGTCTCATCATAAATGGCGTTTAAACAAATGTGAAGCAGTACAAGAAATAAATCATATGCAAGATGCAAACCACATCACACTACCATGTTAGAGGTCTCTCGTCATTAGTTCCATTGCATATTCACAGCATTGTATATTCACGGCTTATGATGTGTAAACTAAGGAGAAGGTATTTCAACAAATTAGAAGCAATGAAATCTAGACACCATATGAAAGATGCAACGAATATCACTCTACCAAGTTAAAATTGTCTCATCATAAGTGCCATTTCAACAAATTAGTAGTACAAGCTAGAAAAGAATGTGAGATGTAACCTATATCACACTCCAAAGTCAAACGTGTCTTATGATAAGTGATTGTTGCAGGTTACACAACAATAGTAATTTGATGTAAGAACATGGTGTGATAGACAGATATTGTATGTTCTAGAAACAGGAACATGTGTCTTATTCAAGTATAATGTGTAAAGTAAGCAGATGGAATTCAACAAAATTAGAAGCAATACAAGCTAGACGTCACACATAACATGCAACCACATATAACAGTGCCAAGTTAGAGGGAGCACCGGTGATGCTGCACTAGGGGAGACGTGCTCATCATAAACACAACTTTGTTGAGTGTATATGCATGTGTTGTCTTGGAAAACATCTTGGGGGTGTGGAGGAGTAGAAACTGTAGAGGCCCTCCGTTCGAAAGGAGCACCTTTATCCGCTGCCTTGCTAACTTCCTTCTGCTTTATTGATTTTGAATTGTCAAGTAAAACCGACAAGAAAAAACAATAATATTCTCTCTTCAGAACTCATTCATGCATGATACTGCCAATCACTACTTTGATGTAAGGCAAACACACGATACCAGGATGGAATACGTATGAAAAACATGACGGCATGGCATGTTCACAACTGTTTGTGTAAACTAAGCAGAAACCATTCCAGCAAATAAGAAGCAATGCAAGCTAGACACCACATGAAAGATGCAACCAATATGACTCTGCCAAGTTAAAAGTGTCCCATCATAAATGGAATTTCAACAAGTTAGAAGCAGCGCATGCTATAAATCATATGAAAGATGCAACTAATATCGCACTGCATATACTAAAGGTGTCTCGTCATGTTGATTGATGCGGGATACAAAAAAACAATAGTTTTATGTAAGGACATGCTTAATAGACAGATGTACTATGTACTAAATACAGGAAGGCATGTCACATTAACAGGTATAATGTATAAGCTAAGCAGACTAGCACATGCAGTTTAACCAGATTGGAAGAATTACAATCTAGACACTGATACGTCCATTTTGCATCATGCTTTTATATCAATAGTTATTGCATTATGGGCTGTTATTACACATTATGTCACAATACTTATGCCTATTCTCTTATTTTACAAGGTTTACATAAAGAGGGAGAATGCCGGCAGCTGGGATTCTGGCTGGAAAAGGAGCAAATATTAGGGACCTATTCTGCATAGCTCCAAAAGTCCTGAAACTTCTGGGATGATGTTTTCCAAATATATAAAAACATTGAGCGCAAGAACTTCACCAGGGGGGCACACCCTACCCACGAGGGTGGGCGGCGTGCCCTACCCCCTGGGCGCTCCCCCTACCTCGTGGGCCCCTTGGTGGCCCTTCGGTCACCATCTTCTGCTATATGGACTCTTTCGATGGGAAAATAATCATAAGCCATCTTCTCAGACGAAACTCCGCCGCCACGAGGCAGAACCTTGGCGGAACCAATCTAGGGTTCTGGTGGGGCTGTTCTGCCGGGGAAACTTCCCTCCCGGAGGGGGAAATCATCGCCATCGTCATCACCAACGCTCCTCTCATCGAGAGAGGGCAATCTCCATCAACATCTTCATCAGCACCATCTCATCTCAAAACCCTAGTTTATCTCTTGTATCCAATTCTTGTCTCCAAGTCCGGCATTGGTGCTAGTAGGTTGCTAGTAGTGTTAATTACTCCTTGTAGTTGATGCTAGTTGGTTTAATTGGTGGAAGATCATATGTACAGATCCTATATACACATTATTACCCCTCTGATTATGAACATGTTTATGCTTTGTGAGTAGTTACTTTTGTTCCTGAGGACATGTGAGAAGTCTTGCTATTAGTAGTCATGTGAATTTGGTATTCGTTCGATATTTTGATGAGATGTATGTTGTCTCTCCTCTAGTGGTGTTATGTGAACGTCGACTACATGACACTTCACCATTGTTTGGGCCTAGAGAAAGGCATTGGGAAGTAATAAGTAGATGATGGGTTGCTAGAGTGACAGAAGCTTAAACCCTAGTTTATGCATTGCTTCGTAAGGGGCTGATTTGGATCCATATGTTTCATGCTATGGTTAGGTTTACCTTAATACTTTTGTTGTATTTGCGGATGCTTGCGATAGAGGTTAATCATAAGTGGGATGCTTGTCCAAGTAAGGGCAGCACCCAAGCACCGGTCCACCCACATACCAAATTATCAAAGTACCGAACGTGAATCAAATGAACGTGATGAAAACTAGCTTGACGATATTCCCATGTGTCCTCAGGAGTGCTTTATATCATATAAGAGTTTGTTCAGGCTTGTCCTTTGCTACAAAAAGGATTGGGCCACCTTGCTGCACCTTATTTACTTTTGTCACTTGTTGCTCATTACAAATTATCTTATCACAAAACTATCTGTTACCACTTATTTCAGTACTTGCAGAGAATACCTTGCTAGAAACCGCTTATCATTTCCTTTTGCTCCTTGTTGGGTTTGACACTCTTACTTATCGAAAGGACTACGATAGATCCCCTATACTTGTGGATCATCAAGACTCTTTTCTGGCGCCGTTGCCGGGGAGTGAAGCGCCTTTGGTAGGTGGAATTTGGTAAGGAAAAATTTATATAGTGTGCTGAAATTTACTGTCACTTGTTACTATGGAAAGCAATCCTCTGAGGGGCTTGTTCGGGGTATCTTCACCACGACTAGTAGAGCAAAGAGTTGCTCCTCAACCTACTGAACCTACTGAAAATGAAAATGCTTGCTTTGAAATTCCTTTGGGTATGGTAGAAAAACTGCTAGCTAATCCTTGTTTAGGAGATGGAACAAAACATCCTGATGAGCATCTAATATATGTGGATGAAGTTTGTGGATTATTTAAGCTTGCAGGTGTACCCGGAGATGTTGTTAAGAAGAAGGTCTTCCCTTTATCTTTGAGGGGAGATGCATCGACATGGTATAGGCTATGTGATGATATGGAGTCTTGGAACTACAAACGATTGAAATTGGAATTTCATCAAAAGTTTTATCCTATGCATCTTGTTCATCGTGATCACAATTATATATATAATTTTTGGCCTCGCGAAGGAGAAAGCATCGCTCAATCTTGGGGGAGGCTTAAATCAATGTTATATTCATGCCCGATCATGAGCTCTCAAGAGAAATGAGTATTCAAAATTTTTATGCTCGGCTTTCTGGTAACAATCGCACCATGCTTGATACTTCTTATGCTGGCTCTTTTATGATGAAGACTATTGAATTCAAATGGGATTTATTGGAAAGAATTAAATGCAACTCTGAAGATTGGGACCTCGACAATGGTAAGGAGTCAGGTATGACACCTAGTTTTGATTGTGTTAAATCTTTTATGGATATCGATATTTTTCGTAAATTTAGCACTAAATATGGACTTGACTCTGAGATAGTAGCTTCTTTTTGTGAATATTTTGCTACTTATGTTGATCTCCCCAAGGAGAAGTGGTTTAAATATCATCCTCCCATAGAAGTAAAAGTAGTTGCACCTATTAAAGTTGAAGAAAAGACTATTACTTATAATGATCCTATTGTTCCTACTTCTTATGTTGAGAAACCACCTTTCCCTGTTAGGATAAAGGATCATGCTAAAGCTTCAACTGTGGTTCGTAAAAGCAATATTAAAACATATACACCTCCTGAGCAAGTTAAAGTTGAACCTAATATTGCTATTGTTAAAGATCTCTTGTCTGGTAATATAGATGGGCATGTTATCTATTTCTGTAATGAAACTGCTAGAATTCCTAAACCTTGTGATATAGATAAACCTAGACCTGTGGTAGGCATGCCTGTTATTTCTGTTAAAATAGGAGATCATTGTTATCATGGCTTATGTGATATGGGTGCTAGTGCTAGTGCAATACCTTATTCTTTATACCAAGAAGTTATGCATGATATTGCACCTGCTGAGATGGAAGATATTGATGTTGCAATTAAACCTGCTAATAGAGATACTATTTCACCAATGGGAATTGTTAGAGATGTTGAAGTCCTGTGTGGGAAAACTAAATATCCTGCTGATTTTCTTGTTCTTGGTTCCCCACAAGATAGTTTTTGTCCCATTATATTTGGTAGACCCTTCTTAAATACTATTAATGCTACCATAGATTGCAAAAGGGATGTTGTTACTGTCGGTTTAGATGATATGACTCATGAATTTGATTTTTCTAAATTTAGTAGACAACACCGTGAAGAAGAATTACCTAGTAAGGATGAAATTATTGGTCTTGCTTCTATTGCCGTACCTCCTACTGATCCTTTAGAACAATATTTGCTAGACCATGAAAATGATATGTTTATGAATGAAAGAAGGGAATTAGATGAAGTATTCTTTAAACATGAACCTATTATGAAAAACAATTTACCTGTTGAAATCCTAGGGGATCCTCCTCCACCAAGGGTGATCCCGTGTTTGAGCTTAAACCGTTACCTGATACTCTTAAATATGCTTATCTTGATGAGAAAAGGATATACCCTGTTATTATTAGTGCTAACCTTTCAGAACATGAAGAAGAGAGATTATTGAAAACTTTGAAGAAGCACCGTGCTGCTATTGGGTATACTCTTGATGATCTTAAGGGCATTAGTCCCACTCTATGTCAACATAAAATTAATTTGGAAGAAGATGCTAAACCAGTTCGTGATCATCAACGTCGTCTGAATCCTAAAATGAAAGAAGCCATAAGAAAGGAGATACTAAAGCTCCTTGAGGCAGGTATAATTTATCCCGTCGCTGATAGTAAGTGGGTAAGTCTTGTCCATTGTGTCCCTAAGAAGGGAGGTATTACTGTTATTCCTAATGATAAAGATGAATTGATTCCTCAAAGAATTATTACTGGTTATAGGATGGTAATTGATTTTCGCAAATTAAATAAGGCTACTAAAAAGATCATTACCCCTTACCTTTTATCGATCAAATGCTAGAAAGATTATCCAAACATACACATTTTTGCTTTCTAGATGGTTATTCTGGTTTCTCTCAAATACCTGTGTCAGCCAAAGATCAATCAAAGACTACTTTTACATGCCCTTTTGGTACTTTTGCTTATAGACGTATGCCTTTTGGTTTATGTAATGCACCTGCTACCTTTTAAAGATGCATGATGGCTATATTCTCTGACTTTTGTGAAAAGATCTGTGAGGTTTTCATGGACGACTTTTCCGTCCATGGATCTTCTTTTGATGATTGCTTGAGCAACCTTGATCGAGTTTTGCAGAGATGTGAAGAAACTAATCTTGTCTTGAATTGGGAAAAGTGCCACTTTATGGTTAATTAAGGTATTGTCTTGGGGCATAAAGTTTCTGAAAGAGGTATTGAAATTGATAAAGCCAAGGTTGATGCTATTGAAAAGATGCCATGTCCCAAGGACATCAAAGGTATAAGAAGTTTCCTTGGTCATGCCGGTTTTTATAGGAGGTTCATCAAGGACTTGTCAAAAATCTCTCGGCCTCTGACTAATTTATTACAAAAAGATATACCATTTGTCTTTGATGATGATTGTGTAGAAGCACTTGAAATACTTAAGAAAGCATTGATCTCTGCACCTATTGTTCAGCCACCTGATTGGGATTTACCCTTTGAAATTATGTGTGATGCTAGTGATTATGCTGTAGGTGTTGTTCTAGGACAAAGAGTTGATAAGAAACTAAATGTTATTTAATATGATAGTAAAACTCTAGGCAAGGCTCAAAGAAATTATGCTACTACTGAAAAAGAATTCTTAGCAGTTGTATTTGCTTGTGATAAGTTTAGACCTTACATTGTTGATTCTAAAGTAACTATTCACACTGATCATGTTGCTATTAAATATATTATGGAAAAGAAAGATGCTAAACCTAGACTTACTAGATGGGTTCTCTTGCTACAAGAATTTGATTTACATATTGTTGATAGAAAAGGAGCTGAGAACCCCGTTGCAGACAACTTGTCTAGGTTAGAAAATGTGCTTGATGACCCACTACCTATTGATGATAGCTTTCCTGATGAGCAATTAAATGTCATAAATACTTCTCATACTGCTCCATGGTATGCTGATTATGCTAATTACATTGTTGCTAAGTTTATACCACCTAGTTTCACATACCAGCAAAAGAAAAGGTTCTTTTATGATTTGAGGCATTACTTTTGGGATGACCCACATCTTTATAAAGAAGGAGTAGATGGTGTTATTAGACGTTGTGTACCTGAGCATGAACAGGAAAATCCTATGCAAGTGTCACTCTGAAGCTTATGGAGGACACCATGCTGGAGATAGAACTGCACATAAGGTACTGCAATCTGGTTTTTATTAGCCTACTCTCTTCAAGGATGCCCGCAAGTTTGTCTTATCTTGTGATGAATGTCAAAGAATTGGTAATATTAGTAGACATCAAGAAATGCCTATGAATTATTCACTTGTTATTGAACCATTTGATGTTTGGGGCTTTGACTATATGGGACCTTTTCCTTCCTCTAATGGTTATACACATATTTTAGTTGCTGTTGATTACGTTACTAAGTGGGTAGAAGCTATTCCAACTAGTAGTGTTGATCATAACACTTCTATTAAAATGCTTAAAGAAGTTATTTTTCCAAGGTTTGGAGTCCCTAGATATTTAATGACTGATGGTGGCTCACATTTTATTCATGGTGCTTTCCGTAAAATGCTTGCTAAATATGATGTTAATCATAGAATTGCATCTCCTTATCACCCTCAGTCTAGTGGTCAAGTAGAATTGAGTAATAGAGAACTCAAATTAATTTTGCAAAAGAGTGCTAATAGGTCCAGAAAGAATTGGTCCAAGAAACTTGATGATGCATTATGGGCCTATAGAACTGCATATAAAAATCCTATGCGTATGTCTCCGTATAAAATGGTCTATGGAAAAGCATGTCACTTACCTCTCGAACTAGAACACAAGGCTTATTGGGCTATTAAAGAACTTAATTATGATTTTAAACTTGCCGGTGAGAAGAGGTTATTTGATATTAGCTCACTTGATGAATGGAGAACCCAAGCCTACGAAAATGCCAAGTTGTTTAAAGAAAAAGTTAAAAGATGTCATGACAAAAGGATACAAAAGCGTGAGTTTGACATAGGTGACTATGTATTGCTATACAACTCTTGTTTAAGATTTTTTGCAGGAAAACTTCTCTCTAAATGGGAGGGTCCTTACGTTATTGAGGAGGTCTATCATTCCGGTGCCATAAAAATCAACAACTTAGAAGGCACAAATCCGAAGGTGGTGAACGGTCAAAGAATCAAACACTATATCTCAGGTAATCCCATAAATGTTGAAACCAATGTTATTGAAACGGTAACCCCGGAGGAATACATAAAGGACACTTTCCGAAACGTTTTAGACTCCGAAAAGGAATAGGTATGTGGTACGGTAAGTAAACCGACTCCGAAACAGTTTTTAAGGCAATATTTCTCCGTTTTGGAATATTTAGAAAAATAGAAAAATAAGCAGCAATTCGGAAAGGACACGAGGGCTCCACAAGGGTGGAGGGCGCACCCTACCCCCCTGGGCACGTCCCCTGCCTCGTGGGCACCTCATGTGCTCTTCGGACTCCTTTTTCTTATAGGACACGTATTTTGGTCGGTAAAAATTCATTATATAACCTCCCGGGGGTTTTGACTCCCGTATCACGCGAAATTATCTTGTTTTTGTTTCGAGTTGTTGCTGCTGCAGATTAGAGCAAGATGTCTTCTCAAGAGTCAGTCGGGGAGAGCCGGGTGTCTCATCCGGCATCGGAACTAAGGGCAAACAACAATGCTAATCACTTTGGGCCAGCAACGGAGGAAGAGATGGAGGCTGATTTGATGAGGATAGATGCCATGGAGGATCAAGAAGTCACTTCCCGCCTCCAAGCTGGATTCACAATGGGAGATCTGCAGAGCTCAGCTATTCCAAACTCGGTTATCCCTTCCAATGTCATATTTCTTTATTATGAGAATATGAAAAAGAGTGTCACTGGTTCTCCCGCAGCTATGTAGCACCCTTGGGTGCAGGGAGCTTTGGTTGTTACAGGAAAACTATGAAAGGAAATAATGGACCTCAAGTAGCAAGTCAACAAGCTTGAGGAGGAGAATCGTATCTTGAGGGGCATCATCGCCAAGAACATCACATCACCATCCCTGAAAAGAGAGACATAATCACATGGGTATGGGCACTCTAGTTGGCAATTACCAAGCTTGGGGGAGTGCCCCGGTATCGTATCACCATCACTTTTATCTTTATCCTTTTTTTAGTTTGATCCTTTTGGTAATATCTTGATCTAGCTTTATTATCCTTCTATGTAATCGAGTCCGTGAGCTATATAATAAAGATTAGTGTTGAGTCAAAGGCTTGATTATTTTGCCATGATCCTAAGTGAATAAAAGAAAAGAGAAAGAAACAAAGAGATCATGTGACTCTTATGGAGAGTAATGAGCTCACATAGAAAGAGTATGATGAATAAAAGTTATTGAGGTTTGACAAACATAGTTTTGGTCATCGTTGCAATTAATAGGAAGTAATAAAGAAAGAGAGGTCTTCACATATAAATATACTATGTTGGACATCTTTTATGACTGTGAGCACTCATTAAAATATGACATGCTAAAGAGTTGACATTGGAGAAGGAAGACAACGTAATGGGTTATGTTTTCTTACATCTGAGATAAATTATATTTTCTTGGATCCTCCAACATGTTCAGCTTGCCTTTCTCCCTCATGCTAGCCAAATTCATTGCACCAAGTAGAGATACTACTTGTGCTTCCAAACACCCTTAAACCAGTTTTGCCATGAGAGTCCACCATACCTACCTATGGATTGAGTAAGATCCATCAAGTAAGTTCTCATCGGTGCAAGCAATAAAAAATGCTCTCTAAATATGTATGATTGGTTGGTGTGGAAGAAATAAGCTTTATACAATCGTGTGATATGGAAGTAATAAAAGCGATAGACTGCATAATAAAGGTCCATATCATAAGTGGCAATATAAAGTGACGTTCTTTCGCATTAGGATTTTGTGCATCCAACCATAAAAGCGCATGACAACCTCTGCTTCCCTCTGCGAAGGGCCTATCTTTTACTTTTATATCCTACATTGCATAAGAGTCATGGTGATCTTCACCGTTCCTTTTTACATTTTATCCTTTGGCAAGCACAATATGTTGGAAAGATCCTGGTATATATGGCTAATTGGATGTGAGTTTTCATGAACTATTACTGTTGACATTACCCTTGAGGTAAAACGTTGGGAGGCAAAACTATAAGCCCCGATCTTTCTCTGTGTCCGATTAAAACTCCATACCCATAAGTATTGCGTGAGTGTCGGCAATTGTGAAAGATTATATGATAGTTGAGTATGTGGACTTGCTTAAAAGCTCTTATACATTGACTCTTTCCTATGTTATGATAAATTGCAATTGCTTCAATGACTGAGATTATAGTTGTTAGTTTTCAATGAAGTTTACGATTCATACTTGATATTGTGATTGAATTATTACTCTAGCATAAGAAGTCATATGACAAGAATTATATAAATTGTTGTTATGAGAATGATCATGATGCCCTCATGTCCGTATTTTATTTTTATCAACACCTTCATCTCTAAACATGTGGACATATTTTTCAATTTCGGCTTTTCGCTTCAGGACAAGCGAGGTCTAAGCTTGGGGGAGTTGATACGTTCATTTTGCATCATGCTTTTATATCAATATTTATTGCATTATGGGCTGTTATTACACATTATGTCACAATACTTATGCCTATTCTCTCTTATTTTACAAGGTTTACATAAAGAGGGAGAATGACAGCAGCTGGGATTCTGGCTGGAAAAGGAGCAAATATTAGAGACCTATTCTGCACATCTCCAAAAGTCCTGAAACTTCACGGATGATGTTTTCCAAATATATAAAAAACATTGAGCGCAAGAACTTCACTAGGGGGTCACACCCTGCCCACGAGGGTGGGGTGCGCGCTACCCCCCTGGGCGCGCCCCCTACCTCGTGGTCCCCCTGGTGGCCCTCTGGTGACCATCTTCTGCTATATGGACTCTTTCGATGGGAAAATAATCATAAGCCATCTTCTCGGAGGAAACTCCGCTGCCACGAGGCGGAACCAATCTAGGGTTCTGGCGGGGCTGTTCTACCGGGGAAACTTCCCTCCCGGAGGGGGAAATCATCGCCATCGTCATCACTAACACTCCTCTCATTGGGAGAGGGCAATCTCCATCAACATCTTCATCAGCACCATCTCATCTCAAAACCCTAGTTTATCTCTTGTATCCAATTCTTGTCTCCAAGTCCGGGATTAGTGCTAGTAGGTCACTAGTAGTGTTAATTACTCCTTGTAGTTGATGCTAGTTGGTTTAATTGGTGGAAGATCATATGTTCAGATCCTATATGCACATTAATACCCCTCTGATTATGAACATGTTTATGCTTTGTGAGTAGGTACTTTTGTTCCTGAGGACATAGGAGAAGTCTTACCATTAGTAGTCATGTGAATTTGGTATTCGTTCGATATTTTGATGAGATGTATGTTGTCTCTCCTCTAGTGGTGTTACGTGAACGTAGACTACATGACACTTCACCATTGTTTGGGCCTAGAGGAAGGCATTGGGAAGTAATAAGTAGATGATGGGTTGCTAGAGTGACAGAAGCTTAAACCCTAGTTTATGCATTGGGCTGATTTGGATCCATATGTTTCATGCTATGGTTAGGTTTACCTTAATACTTTTGTTGTATTTGCAGATGCTTGCAATATAGGTTAATCATAAGTGGGATGCTTGTCCAAGTAAGGGCAGCACCCAAGCACCGGTCCACCCACATACCAAATTATCAAAGTACCGAACACGAATCATATGAACGTGATGAAAACTAGCTTGAAAGATATTCCCATGTGTCCTCGAGAGCGCTTTACATCATATAAGAGTTTGTCCAGGCTTGTCCTTTGCTACAAAAAGGATTGGGCCACCTTGCAGCACCTTATTTACTTTTGTCACTTGTTGCTCATTACAAATTATCTTATCACAAAACTATCTGTTACCACTTATTTCAGTACTTGTAGAGAATACCTTGCTGGAAACCGCTTATCATTTCCTTCTACTCCTCGTTGGGTTCGACACTCTTACTTATCGAAAGGACTATGTTAGATCCCCTATACTTGTGGGTCATCAGACACCATATGCAACATGAAACCACATATCACGCTGCCAAGTTAGAGCAAGCACCTGCGATGCTAGTGTAGGGGAAATGTTGTAATCAACTACAGAGCTACATTCACTATCTTCATCTAGCATATTTGTTTCTTGAGAATCATGTCGGGAGGCTGACGCTGCATTCTTTAAATGAGGAGTAGTCCCTTGCCTACCTGCCTCGTCATAAGTGATTTATGAGGGATACACAAGAATATTAGTTTGATGTAAGAACATGGTTAATACACAGATGTACTAGTATGTACCAAAAACAGAAAGGCATGTCATATTCAAAGGTATAATGTGTAAGCTAAGAAGATGCAATTTAACCAAATAGGAAGAAATACAAGCTAGACATCCGGCTGGAGTGGTGAGCATGATCATCTAGGACCTGAGAGCCTGGTGGGAGGCGGGCTGCTTCGCCACCATCGTAGCTTTTTAGTTGGCTTCCAGGTGATGCCTATCTTTGTTGGGCTTGTCACTGGCTCGGCCAGTGCCCTGACTAGCTATTTGTCTTCTGGTGCTCACGGGATGGTGGTTCATGTAAAAAATATATCTTTCCTTATCTTACCGACTTAGGCCTTTCGAATACAAGCTAGACACCATATGGAACATGCGACCACATATGACACCGCGAAGTTAAAGCAAGCACCTGGGATGGTGGTTCATTGCGAGCGAGGTGATCAACTCCAGAACTACGTTTACCGTCTCCATCTGCTGACATTGCACCCTTTATAGCGCTGTAACGTGTCTTGCCTACCCGCATACGAAGCTGGAGCAACTTCTCTCTTTTCTTTTTGGCTTCTCTCATGGCAGCAGAGTCTGAAATACCCTTACATAAAAACACAATAGTGAGAGTAAGGGTGAAGTGTGTGCAGAACTAGTGCACTGTAAAAGTAGCAGATAGCAGGTGGCTGAAAAATAAATGACATGAGACATATGATAGCTCTACAACATTGCATGGCAAACAAAATTAGATTCTACTCCGTATGATTTTGTAATATATGAGCACAGGAAATGCAGGTACTCCTCCAGCACACCACCACATGTGGTCATATCTAAGATAACAGTCGACTGAAAATAAATAGGTCAGTCGATTTTTTTAATGAACCGTCTGATCTATAAGGAACGGGCAGATGGCCTTCATCTACCTCCCGCCAGTCACTGTTGACGATCTTTCTCGAACCGCCAGCGACCACCGGCCCAGACCCCTGCCTCCTCCGCCCCGCCCTCCCATCGACCTCACACCACTGCCGTGCTTGGCAGCGCCCCCAGGCCATCCCTTTAATCCCGTCCGACCTCCAGATTGGGAGCCAGTATCTCTAGGCTGCACATGCCCCTAAGATAAACACCAAGGCGCTGCTTCCCCGGCGTACTAGCGCCTGTTAGGCCGGGGAATGCTTCCGTTAATTGGGAATCAACTGGCCAAAAATTGAAATGCAGGGGGCGACGGACCTCTAGCTAAGGTGAAATAGTATATGAGGAGAAACCTTGTGCATCGTGAGTTACTATGAACATAAAGTATCAAGAAGAAGCGGTCAACTAGTGTCTTCTGTGGGATGAGTACCGTGCAACCAGAGACATAAGATTTGCACGAATAAGGGAAGAGGAATACCTTTTTCGGTTGCCGGTGTGGTCACCTCCACATGTCGCGCCGATCTTCTTCTTTTTACCGGGGAAACCGATATTCTGGAGGGTGCAGGCTTGGACGAACCCATGGCCAAATTGTTGACTGTGTTGCTGTGGCCGTATGTCGGCGGAGGGGAAGCAGATCCGAGGCGGCGAAGGATGGCGTAGCAGGAACAACTCTGGTGCGGTGGAGGGTGGCGAAGTTGGAGCGGCAGCCGTGAGGCGCAGGACGGCGTGGTTGAACTGGCTCGGGTACGGACGGCTCGGCCTCGGCTTCAACTACTAGCCGTGGAGGGCGTTGCGGTTGAGGTTGCGGTGGACGACGACGTCGGGGTGTCGGCTCCCGCGTGATGGAGGAGGGCAGCGGTTGATGGGTGGGATGGGGTGGCGGACGGAGGACATCGGGGTTTCGCGGCTGGTGGAGAGGTAGTTTTGGCGCCCACGGAGTACGAATGGGGAATCGAATGGGTGGGGGGAACCATGTTTCGGTCTGGGACGCGCTTGTTTTTGGCTTTTTTGAACAGAAGATGGGACGCGCTTGTTTGAAATTTGGGGAAAGTACAAACTTTGCCCCCCTCTTAAATTTCGGACCTACTACGGGTCGGGGGTAGGATGGTTATCCTAGGTGTCCCAAATAGTGGGCGGGAGCGATTTCGACCGCGCGCATGTGTGCTTAGGTGGCCATTGTGTATGAATGTTTTTCGGATGCGGTTGTGTGGTGTCTAGATGAAGCTACAAACCTACCCCGGTTTAGACCTTTGGACGTCAGGCCGGTAGGTTTCACGGGTCGGAGTTATTAGAAAAGTAATTTCCTTGTACTACCAAACATTGGTCTCACGCGGTTTCGGGTGAGTAGAGGCTCTTTTGGTGCTTCATTCGAAATTTTGAAACACAAGCATTCACGTTTAGAGTACTCTTGAACTATGAGGATTGACCTAAATAGACAACGTTATATTTGACCTTGTATGTTTGAAAACCTCATTAAATTATCCACTTCTTTTTGAAATTTTGACACTTGAAAATCCTATAGCTATGATTATTTTGGAATGGAGGAGCTAAATTTGAATCTATTTTGTACACGACTACATATGTTATTATATACAAAATCAAAGCAAAGATTGGTGCCCCATAATTTAGGTATGGTTTACAAATGCCATGATATCAAATTCAAATAATTGAATGGACTTCATGTTGAATTCGATTTTTTTAAACCACCTTAAGTTGAATTCAAATGTATGCTAGTTCATAGGTAGATATTTATAATGTCCATTGTGTAACTTTCGTATGTATAATGTGTTTTACACACACAACATGAACTATACTCACATTTATATTCCATTGCTAAAGCGATGCATTGTCTGGAGTTCAAAATACTAACTATGTGGATCAATTGTGTTGAATAATAACATAGACATGCTCAAATGCGATAGAATCTAGATGTCTGATGGATCAATGACCGCTCCTTACGCGAATTGCAAATATCATGATCCCATCCTAATATTTGGATACAATTCATATCTTTAATCAATGTGTAGAGCAGTCTTTTACGTGTAGTTTCACTCTCCATCGGTGGTCTCTCACACATGCTCACACACTCTCTCCCGAGGTGTGTTTCTCGCACACATGCTCTAGATATAACCCTCCCTCCCTCTCATAACCATTTAAAACTGTTTCCACTAACCTTCATCACAAGCACTCTTCCTCTCGCAAACATACACACGCACAATCCTCATCGACCCTTTCTATATACATGGACCTGCCTACGTGTCTCATGTACGCACATTATCTTTACGCCAGTCTCTCACGCATTATCTCACACCTTTCTTCCTAATCGACGAGTATGATTCTAGTAGAGCATTCTGTAGGATGCCCCTTAAAGTTAGGTTGGATGAATAGTAATATCAGAGATAAAGGGGTTACCTTAGTCCGAGAACCTAGGGTTACAAATCCTAGCCGGCTTTGTCAGTGGACACAGAGTTCTTCACAATTCTGCTATCTTTGTCTTGTACGACTAGTCATCCATGGGTCTTCCTAAATGCGTCACGGGCCGACCAATGTGGCGCAGGACAGGACCGAACGAAGGGCCTCACCTCGACCCACCGGACCTCACGCGGTGACACACCCTCTGCCCCCACGTCTCATTATCTTCTCACACCCACACATACCAACACAAACACCACACACAGAGAAAATTTCTCCTGGTGCCTCTGTTCCCTCCCCCCTTGCATATACACACTCAAGGGAATGGAATCTCTTGTCGTGACGTCATATTCCTCTCTCTCTAGACCACTCTCATTTCTCGTGCTATCTCTCC
>NC_041380.1:274969339-274971886 GCF_002162155.2 Triticum dicoccoides | reverse complement strand
TACGTAATACACACACATACCTCTCTAGGCCCCGCCAAATGCATCAACTACACATTCACACATGTTACATCACGTACCCCATTGATCTAAAAAGCCCTCTCTTCATGTTTATTTCGCATACAACATTCCTTTTGAATAAAGTGTGGACAAAAAATTATTTTAGAGTTTCTACATATATACAACATTACAAAGTTATATGGAGGAGTACGAACGCTAATTTGCATTGCATGGTGCCCACAATGATATTTATTTCGCAGTGTGAATTTGTATATTTTTATACTATGTACAAAGTTAGTCATAATAAAGAGAAACGAAGAGCATCTCTCTCTCCATCGCATACCCCCCTGCACGCCCCTTTCACGTATGCACACAAAACTATCTCCAGGTCCTCTAAAAGTAAGCCCCCAGAAAATTCACGCATGTTTCATATTTCTCTCGCAATATATGCAATGATGATCATTGTATTTGAAGAGAAAGCACGATACATACATTGCACTTCAGAATCCACTCATTATGGTCACCATTTATATTTAGTGGTTATTATACAGTCATGGGCTCACCGTACAACTCTGTATTTGCTCATGACATGACTAGTTGACCAGTTAAACGCTCCACGTGGCACCTCTAGTGTTGCATCACATTATCTCACTACCATCGTGCCCACCTGTCGACTTGTATCTACTCTACATCTACACTCTTATAAAATACATAAAATATACTCTTATAAAAACAGAGTTGGTGATGATGGTGTGCCTGCCATCCTGCAATATAGGCTGTCCAATTTATATCTGACGGATAGGAAAGAAACTATGGCAATTTTGCAAAAAGGTACCCACACACCTCTCCACATTTGCAAATAAGGCCTTCCCTCGTTCATCCTTTTCTCTCACAAGATAAACAAGTCATACAAATGCATCTTGATGTTACGTGCAACGCACGGGCATCTTGCTAGTAAGAATGAAAACAAACGACAAAAAAATATTTGGACGGTGGTTCGAAGTCATGACCGCGGGGACAGCGGACAAGGTGGCCTTGTATTGGTATGCTGAGCCATCTGTTTTAACACACAGGAGCTGGTGTAGTGATTATACACACACGCATGCATGCACAAGAACTGCATCCACGCAACACTCGCACAAACACATGCACCCACGCATGCACGCAACACTCACACGTACACACGCAGCCACGCACGCACGCAACACTCACACGCACGCACGCAACACTCACACGCACACACGCACGCATGCATGCACACACCAGTACACCACACGACCAACACACTCTCTCACGCTCATGTGCTCAACCTACACGTGCATGCGCACACATCAGGCCCTGACAGACACATACACAAGCCTTGTCACGTGTGCGTAAATTTGTGTTTATCTGATCTTTTGCCTATGCGAACTAATAGGTGGGACCCACAAGGAACATGGTCAATTTAACTATTCAACATGGCACCACGCAGACTATTTGGCCGGTCAATAGAGTGCAATCCGATGCTAAACTGTGAGCAAGTGACCGTATAATCACTGCAAAACGTATATAGTGACTGTAATCAGCTTATTCTGAAGTACGGTGACCGTATTACGCTTTTCTCTCTGTAGGCCCTCCAAAACTACATCTCTACATGTTCTCACATGTTACATCTAACAACTATGCAATACATCACTGCTACTACACTCTAACACAATAAATCATATGTGTTTTTAGTTTTACTAGATATCAAATTGTTACTTATAATTATTCAGTTTGCATACATTAAAATTGCCTTTGAAATGTATGGCCAGTATCATCTACCGCGCGGGAAAATCCCGCCCTTTCCTGTTTAATCGGGTTTGTATCGATGGATCATGCAAAACAGCAAAACTATAGTACTATACAGTACAAGTGACAGTTCACTGGGCCGTCGTGTCGTCTACTCCTCTGTCATAAGAGTGGAGCGCTCGCTTTCATAAATCTTCTAGTCCCTTTCGCCGACATGTGGGACATCAAGCTACCGGGTCCACATGCCATACCGGAATACAGTGCAGAGCTGCCGGGGTGAAGCACCCCAGTCATGGCACCGGCATAGTAATGAGCAATGAGGCGTCAAATCACAAAGCTACACCTTTCCGACAGTTAAGTTGGAGGGACAAAGCAACCATCATTTCACTCATTGCTAAATTCGCTTCTCCCTCATCTTCTTCAACTTAACCACGTGTTGCTTCTGTCGTTGTTCTGCCTCATGTGGGACGCGGATCGGCTTGGTAAAGCACTGACACGTGGGACCGCATCTTAGCAAACCGCCAGGACAACATCCTCTGAAAATAAGAAGCCTAATCCTAGACTTACAAAGGGCTACGTAGCTGCTACATATACTTTCCATCTAATCTATATATGCCCCCCTGATTTTCAGGTGGGGTGGGCCTAATCCTCTCCTTTAATCCAATCAAATAGTCCCACATCACATCAGTTCGTAACTTTACGTAAACCATTACGTGGATGTAGCATTGCTCAAATAAGAAACCTCCCCCGCCATCCGCGCGGCAAAATCACCTCCTTTTT
>NC_041380.1:274940134-274969110 GCF_002162155.2 Triticum dicoccoides | reverse complement strand
TCCTTTGTACTAATCTTGATTCTATAATTTTTTAGATCAATATAATTGAGATTTGTATAGATAGCACACAGGAGCAAAACCAAGTGGTACGGTTAAGGGCATCCACAATGTGTAGCCAAATGTGAAAATAGGTTTTGGCATTGTGGGAACCATTGTGGACGGTGTTGCCAAAGCCAAAAAGATGGAACCGAAGCTCCCTGATTGATTGATTGAAGGAATAGAAAAATGCAATGTCTCTCCTCTTTCTCCCATGCTTGGACGCATGTAGTATAGTATAGAGCACAGAGTCTACTCCCCTGCCCCTTCTATCACAAATCACAAAGCACTGAGGCGTCAAATCACAAAAGCATGGACGAAGCAACCATCATTTCACTCTTCGCTGACTCCGCTTCTCCATCGTCTTCTTCGAGAAACCATCTCACTGCACTAGTACTCCTAGTAGTACTCCCTCCGGTCCTTTTTTGTCTGCGTCTAAGAAAATTTCGTTTTCCCCGCAATGCTCTGTGCATTGGCATTTTTTTGCTGCTCTTTCCAACCGGGCCCTCCATCCCTTTCCACCGCATGCGTGCCTGCAGTAATCCCATCTCTCTTTCCCATGTGCTTCGCATCTTCCCAAGGCAGAGAGAGCTGCTTGCATGCAGAAACAGGAGAGAGAGCGACAGGCGCATGTGTGCAGAGATATGGACAGGGGAGAGAGAGAGACGACATGCATGCAAAGTCTGAGCCAATCTCGCATGCAACCAGGGTCTCCTCAGATGAATCCAGGGGCAAAACAGTCCATTTTTTTGCTAATTGCTCCTCTCCTTGGTATACGGGCTGGACCTTAGACGCAAAGAAAAAGGACCGGAGGGAGTACTAGTAAAGGACTTCCTGGATGCAAATAAGGCGGTTGTCTCGGCTTGCAAGCGGCACTTGCGAACGACTTACAGTGGTCTCCCTCAATGGTGTTCTCCGTCGAACGCACTTCACCAAACCACCAAAAAAAGATATCGTCGACATCACCGCAATGAGGAAGGAATTCAAATATAGTTACTACCTCCATTTTTTTGTACACAAGGCCAGTATATCAAAATTACAATTTGCAAAGGGTCACTAATACTAATCGAGGCAAAATTGATGGGGTTAGCAACTAAGGACATTAATATCCCCTGCATGCATGCGGAAGTGAGAAGGTTGGTTTGCATGGCGCTGCATTAATCAAGCAATGAGGAGTGAGATGGTTAGCTCTTTGGTTTTTGGAGAAAAAAATACGCATTAATTGACACGTGAAACGAGGATTTGTATCGATTAAATCCCACGAAGGAAAACCCCGCCTTTCTTTTTTAACACTAGTACTCCTAGTACATATGTACTTATCCTGTTTGGATCTAGGCCTTGCATTGCCAAACTTCGCCACACATTTTTGCCAAGCTTGCCGAAAGTTTTCAAAATGAGAAGGAGGTACACTTGCACACAGCTGTCGCGGTTGCACCGCACCCTCACACGGTTGCTCCTGCACGCCGTGGTCGCACCGCATCCTCACACAGTCGCTCCTGCATGCCACAAACCCAACCAAGGGAACGCACCCTCACTGACACGTGCTGTCGCATGTGAACAAACCAAACTCAGCCATCCTATCGCTGACACATAATTTTCGTTCATAGAGTATGTTTATCCAACCGCATGTTGGGGAGTATCCGTACGGCCCGTGCGGTGATCTGTTGGGGAAGAAGAAGAGGTGAGGAAGAAGGAAAGAAGGGTTAGGAGACGTAGGATATTCATCCAACCGCCTGAAATGGTAGACTGACCCAAGTTAGGTGACTTGCATAACAAATATGTGTTTTTACACAGCAAAAGATCCATAAAAACAACAAGATAAAGAAAAACTATCACTGCTCGCAGAAAGAGACGGCCTCGTCGTCTTTGGCTGCCGGCACGAACCAGGCGTCGCTGCCGACGTGTGTCTCCGCACCGTGGTTGTCCTCGGCCTCCAGCTACTCGTTCAAGCGGAGCGTGCGGGCGCTCTGCACGGACAAGAGCACAGCCCGGTTCAAGTCGAGGACGTCCGGTTCCGCCTGTAGGAGGGCCTCGATGGCAGAGGCATCCGTGCGCTCCGCGTCGAGTCGAGCCTCCATCGCCCGGTTCAAGTCCAGGACGTCCGGTTCCGCCTGCAGGAGGGCGTTGATGAGAGCGGCATCCGCGCGCTCTACGTCAAGTCGAGCCTCTGCCGCCCGGTTCAAGTCCAGGACGTCCGGTTCCGCCTGCAGGAGGGCCTCGATGGCAGCGGCATCCGCGTGCTCCATCTCAAGTTGAGCCTCCGCCGCCCGGTTCACATCCACGACATCCGGTTCCGCCTGCAGGAGAGCCTCGATGGCAGCGGCATGCCCACGCTCCGCGTCGAGTTGAGCCTCTACCTCCCGGTCCACCTTTAGTATCGCCATGTTGAACCGCTGGTCCGCCTGCACCATGGGGGACTCGGACGTCGGCACAAAGTTGACGTCCATCGTCTCATACCCATCGGGGGCCTTCTGTGCCGCGACCTCCGCCATGAACATTGGATTGGCTTCCTCCTCCTCGTAGCTTGGCTCCAGAGAACTCGGGGATTGGCCTGCCACAAAGTGAGCTTGGGAACGGAGGTCTGTGGTGCCGACAGCCGCCGCGATTTCTACGCGGCGCTCCGGCGTCAGCATCTTGTAGTAAGTGATCTTGCGGCGCACCATGGCTTTCCGGCGAACTAGGGGACGCTTGATGCGGGCTAGGGGATCGAAAGGTGGGGGAATGGGCTGGAGATTTGGTGTGGTTTTAGGGCAGTGGCTGGCGTAGGCCGAGCAGTGAAGGTTCTGGTGTGAATAGTGGTTCCGGTGATGACCGGTCAATCGGTTTTGACTGTACATCGCTCTTGTCGTGTTCGCATTGCAGCCCGGCACGCTGGACCCTCCACGTCGCTCACCGAATGGAACGCGCTTCATCTTGCGTTTTCGCTTGCTTGTGGGACCGCAGTTGAGAGCAAACCGACGTCCCTCCCCCTCCCCCGCCCGCTTCATTTATTATACCACCACTCCCTCCGTTTTATGTGGAGTTAATAAAAACAGAGGGAGTATACTACGGATGAGGATCCCCTACGTGGCCGAACCCATTGAGTAACTGGCATGCGGGGCCTACCAAGCATGGGGTCCGCCAGTAAGTGACGAAAGGGAGGGTAAGGCAGGGATACCTACGTCAGAGGATCCACTTCCACTATAGTACTTTGACCAAATGTTAGAGTAATAATATATGGCATGCAACTTACACAAATGTTAGAGTAATAATATATGACATGCAACTTACACAAAGCATACAGGGTCTAATGCGTTTTTCAAGGCTAACTTTGACCAAATGTTAGAGTAATAATATATGACATGCAACTTACACAAAGCATACGGTCAAATTCGTATGTGAAAGGAGTTTCCAATGATATAATTTTCACATTATACATCTCATGTACTATTAATCTTGTCAATAGTCAAATTGGAAACCATCTCGAGTACAAATCTAGGAGTACGTACTAATCTAACAATATTGATTGGGCGTTGTTGAATGTTGATACCTTTTTGATCAAAGTAGAGATACTTTGACTACACATAAAACTTATATGTAAACTAGAAAGGATAGGAGGGAGTATATTGTACGTTCAAAAATGAAACGAACATTGAATACCCTTTATATATGATTTGCGGATGCTATGATCACCGGTTCAAAATTTTGAATCCGCCTTAGGTATCACGTGCCCCCACTCGTTCCCTCTCGATTTCATCTCAGGGTCTGGAGATCTATTGAAAGAGGACTAGGGTGGGTACATGCGAATGATACTCGGCAGAATGTTCAAATGAGGCATGCGGGAGGATGGACTCGACTGGAGGGCGACATGATCGATGGAGAAGAGGGTTGGAGAGGAATGAGAAATAAGCAAACGCCACATGATTATACTTGAACGGCTCAAATAAACAATAAGTTGTCTCGCTTGGCCTACATAGTGAAAGGCCTAATGCGCAACGTGGAGCACTGACGCTCGAATATGGTCGGGAAAACAGGGAAACCGACATGTGGGGCACACCCGTCGGGACGATGTAGCGCAGACTAGTCCAATGGAGGAGCTGGCCCACGACCTCCTCGCCACCGACAACCGTTCATGTGGGTCGTTGGGGCCAACAATGGGGCGCAGCTCCAGCACTGCCGCTGGACACAGCAACTGCGGTGAGCGACACGCTCATATCGTAGCTAGACACGGTCAGTTTCAGTGTGCCGAGGGTGGCGTTAGTGTTGTGGCACGACCAATGGTATGTTTGGTTTTTGCCCAAGGTTGCCCCATCAAAGCATTGGGTATCCAAAATTTTCGTTGAGGTATTGGTTGCCCATGATTTGGCCGACATTGGCAAGTAAAATGAACTAGAGTTGGCTAGAGTTCATTGGCATGCCAAAGAAATGGCAACCGTCCAAACAAAGACCAATCTTTGGGTCATGACCAAAATTTTGGTTGAGGTATTGGTTGCCCATGATTTGGCCGACATTGGCAAGAAAAATGAACAAGAGTTGGCTAGAGTTCATTGGCATGCCAAAAAAATGGCAACCATCCAAACAAAGACCAATCTTTGGGTCATGACCAAAATTTTGGTAAGGTGCACTTTGGCCACAATCGAGACACACCCCAACACCCGGCTCGTCGAGGATGCACGGGGCGCCGCGACGCGTCCACGGAGTGGTGTAGCGCGGCCAACTGCATCCTATGGACCTGAGACCATGCCGGGTAGTCTTGCTTTTTCAATGACATGCGGGGATCGCATGTGAGCAAAGGGCATCTCCAACGTTGCCACGACCGTAGCTGACTACCCTGGCACACCAAAACCCTCGTCCCTCGCGCCATCGCGCGGTGCGTTCCCAGCCGGCGCCAGCTGCCCGCATTCATGTCGTCCGTCCGTATGTCATCATTAAGAGGCTCGGTGCCCGAGGAACCAACTCCGGCGACTTAATGACGCACCCGGACGCTTGGCCTCACCGGAATGCGCTACTTAAAGCGGCAACGCCCAGCTAACCTCCACACCATAGCGCATCGTCCTCCTACCTGGCACCACATCCGCCACGACCGCAAGTGCGAATGCTCTGCGAGAGAGCTTGTCTTCGGGGATGAAGCTCAAGGTCGCCGCCCTCGCTCAAGTCACCTCTCGCGACGCAATAGCGGCGTAGCCGGACGCGGACGCGATCGCACAAGCGGTGGCCACGCTGGCGGCCGATGACGGGAGCACCGTCAGCCACGCATCCTACTTGCCGTCGTCCAACGTCCAGCACCGCCGAGGTCGGGGACTCCTCCGAGGATGAGTAGGGCATGGGAGGCGGCAGGGCATGGTGTGCCAACTGGCCGGTCCGTATCCTGTGTTCTACTCTTCCTCGTCGGAGACCGCACCTTCACTTCACGGGTCTTGAACCCCGCCCCCGTACATAGAGATCACAGATGGAGGACGTCGGTCGCCGCCGTAGAATAGGTTTAGGGTCGGGTTTCTTTTATTTTTCTGTCCTATAAAGTTTGAAATGTAATGAAAATCTGTCGTGTTTGCATTAATCTCGGCCGGTGTATATGAACTTTCACAATAATATACATATTGTAGGAGTACTAGCAAGATGCCCGTGCGTTGCACGGAAGATCAAGATCTTGTGGGAGAAAAGGATGAACGAGGGAAAGCCTTATCTGTAAATGTGGAGAGGAGTGCGGGTAAATTGTCATAGTTTCCTTCCTATCCGTTAGATATAGATCAGACGGCCTATATTGCAGGATGACAGGCACACCATCATCACCAACTCTGCTTTTTATTGAACCGAGACAAATCTAACATGCGAAGTAAAATAAACACATATGGTCTATACATACACAAATTATCTTAGGCACTCCAATAGTACGTCCACTACACATTCACGCATTTCACATCTTTCTACATCTACGGGAACCTACGGAAGGGTTAACGTAAATTGCCTCTCTCTCCTCCCTTGATTTTCATGGTGGTGGGCCCCTCCCTCCCCCCAATCTACAATCAACTGCTCACACGTTTCACATTACGTTAATTACGTAACTGGGATTACGTAGGTGTAGCATTACTCGTCCTAAAAAACCCAACTAAGCCAACCTCCCAGCATATCGCGCGGGAAAAGACCCGGCCGCGTCATTTTAGTCGGGATTACCGGATTACTAGTAGTAGTATCGATGGATCGCGCGAAGCAACAAATTTTTTTTAGGGGGCGAAGCACCTAGTTTAAAAGGAAAAAAGGCGGTACACTCACAGCACTCCTGTCGTGGTCGCATTGCACCCCACACACGTTCGGTCGTGCACACGGCTCACACAAACGGAACGCGCTTCGGCTTGCCTCATCACTGACATGTGGGACTGCACTTGGAGAAACCGACCATACGCCAAACTCCCCCAGCCCACCGCGCGAAAATCCTCCCCCCAAATCCGATTCAACCACCCTTCGGCCAACTAGACAATAATATTCCCCAAACCCCCTCCCCCTGTCCCCCTACACTCCATTCGCTCCGCCAAAGCCGCCCTCCCCGCCGCGCCGATACATCGGTGCCGGTTCGGCGATCCTCTCGCTCCCACAGTACGCTCTCGTAGGCTGCCGTCCTCTAGCCGCGTCGCCACCTCTGGCTACGTTCTTGTGGAGGCGCACGACGGTCAGCGCTGCCACCGCTGGCGATGTTCGTGTGGAGACGCACGACGGTCAGCTTCTCCCACGGTACGTGCATTCTAGACTGAGGCCCCGTTCATGTCGGTGTAGCGCTGAATGTTAGCTGATAAACGTTGTTAATCTAACTGTTTGCCAAAGTAGTTTACTGTCAATATGCTCTTCTTAAGAAGCTTCCTTGCCCTGTTCTGCACTCAATTTGCTTAGCTGAGATGGCATGCCAAGGCCGGTTAGTTGCTAAAATATCCTGACATATATTTATTGTGACGTAGATTGCCATGGTCTAGTAGCCAATCTGTTAGGTGAAATAGCTCTACACCATTTTATACTCGATCTTTGTTGCTGCAATGGCCTTCGATAGTTCGATGGCTGTGTGCTCGGCCTCATTGACTACTGAAACAGCCAGCCATAATTTGGCACTCAAATCTGTTTGTTGAATTAGCTTTACATATATTTCGTTACTTAGGTCTGCTCGTCCAAATATCTTGCCATAGCTTTAGACATCGACCTAGGTATTTTTTTTCTGGACTTCATAAAAAAGCATATATGTTTTTCCTGTAATATCTAGTAGAAGAACTAATTTGTATGTCTAACAGATGGACATGACTTGGATAACTTCTGCTCGAAGATTCTCCGCTGCATATGTCGAGGGGGTTGAAAACTTCATGAACTTTATCAGAGTTGAGTACGGTGGTCCGAAATCAGATGTGCTCTGCCCGTGTAGTAGTTGTATGAATTCAGTTACAAGACCCCAGTCAACTGTGCAAAATCATCTACACTTGTATGGGATGTCGGTCACATATACTAGGTGGGTTCATCATGGTGAAGCTGTGAACGTCAATGTTATTGACTACATGGAAGCAGCAGATCACCATCTTGATCTGCCTGATGCTCAGGTGGAAGAGGAGGAGGAGGAGGTGGTGGCAGAGCCAGTGAGTTTGACCAACATTGAAACAATGCTACGAAATGCTCGTGCATTCCATGAACTTTCACCTGCAAAAGAAAAACGGTGGGCCCGCATGTTGGAACAATGCAACGTTGATGTCACCCCAGGAAATAAGTTGTCAGTATTCTCGGCTATGGTCACCTTTCTTCAGGTGAAGACATCTGAGCGGATGAGCAACAAATCATTCGATGCGATGTTGGCTGCTTTCCGCAAATCTTTCCCAGATGCGTCTGAGCTGCCACACACCTACAGTAAAATGAAGAATTTCCTTCGTGCAGTTGGAATTGGATATGATATGATCCATGTTTGTAAGAATAATTATGTTCTGTTCCGGAAGGATTATGCCAACTTAAGTGAATGCCCGAAATACAAATCATCAAGATGGAAAGATGGTGATGCTGTCAAGAGGATTCCTCATAATGTTTTGAGACATTTTCCAATTACACCAAGATTGCAGAGGTTGTTTCATGATGCTGAAACAAGAGAGGATGTACTGTGGCATTCTAGGAACCAGGAGTACAGAGATCAAAATGTAATGAGCCATCCATCTCATGGTAGTGAGTGGAAAAGCTTCAATGATAAACACAAAGAGTTTGCTGCTGACCTGAGAAACATTAGACTTGGCTTAGCATCAGATGGATTTAACCCATTTGGCCACCAGAGCGCCACATATAGCATGTGGCCAGTGCTTGTTATCCCTTACAACATGCCTCCAAATGTTTGCACCAAAGAATCAAACTACATGATGGCCTTGCTCATCCCAGGTCCAAAAAGTCCTGGAAAGGATTTTGATTTGTTCATGGAGCCTCTTGTGGAGGAACTTCAACAGCTATGGAAGGGTGTTCTCACTCGAGACCTATATAGTAGCCCACCAGCTGATTTCTTTCTGCATGTTGTTATAATTTGGTGCATCCATGATTATCCTACTTTGGGCACTATGTCAGGGCGAACGAAACATGGTTACAATGCATGTGTTCGTTGTGACAGGAGTCTGCTGTCATACGCAATACTTAGCAAGATGTGTTACATTGGACACCGCTGTTTCCTTGCCAAGGACAAGCCGCATCCTAGAAAATACCAAAGACATGTGTTCAATGCAAAGCATGAAAACCGTGATGCGCCAAAGAGGCTCACCGCCGATGTGTTTCAAGTGGAATTAGAGAAGGTCAGACATATTACACCAGGAAACCATCCTGGTAATGGTAGCGGGAAAAGGAAGTGTGGCAGGGTAGAAGAGAGATTATTGTTTACCAGTAGGTCCACTTTGTGGGACTTGGAGTATTGGAAAGATTTGGATCTGCGGCATAATCTTGATGTGATGCACATCGAGAAAAAAATATGTGACAGCATTATCGGCACACTTCTTAATATTGAAGGCAAGACGAAAGATACCTTAAAATCTAGGATTGATTTGACACACCTGGGTATCAGAAAGGATTTGCAGGTGCAAGATGAAGGTAAACCACGGGATATGGCACCAGCTGTGTATGTCTTGGACAAGGTAAAAAGAAAAGAATTCTGCAAGGTCCTGTCATGTGTGAGATTCCCACATGGATTTGCTTCCAACCCTCAAAGGAGAGTCGGTGCAGATGGAAACAAGGTACAAGGGTTGAAAACTCACTGCCACGTCCTACATCAAAGGGTTTTACCTATTATCCTTAGAGGATTGGGCCGCCCTGACTTATACAGAGTAGTCGCAGAGTTGGGATAATTCTTCAGGGAACTCTGCAGTAGGAATATCAGGATAGATGCTTTGGAGCATCTTAGAGACAAGATACCAACTATCTTATGCGACCTTGAGAAGATATATCCTCCATCCTTCTTTGATGTGATGGTGCATTTGGTTGTTCATCTACCTGATGAGGCACTACTTAGAGGTCCAGTACAGTATGGCTGGATGTACCCTATTGAAAGGCGGCTAGGCACTTTCAAGGGCTATGTTAGGAACAGAGCTAGACCCGAGGGTTCCATTGCAGAGGCCTACATTGCTACAGAAGCATTGACATTCTGCTCAAAATACATTGAAACAGCTGATCAGCTTAGCAAAGAGGTGGGTGAAGACAATCTCGGGCTCAATGTTTTCAATTATTCTGTTCGAGTTACAGGGAAGAGTCGACAAGAGGACAAACATAAAGATTTGGATAAAATGGTTTGGTATGTGTTGAATAACTGTCCTGAGATACTACCTTATATCAAGTAAGTGCAGTACTGCAGCTTATACATCGTAATCTACTAAACATGCAGCACATTCTTATATATTTAGATGTTTGACGCGATCACTATGTTGTGCAGCATCTACAAAGAGGAGTTACTACCGCAAAATCCAAGAAACATTGACAAACTGGTTATGGCAGGATTTGCGAAATGGTTCAAGAACCATGTAAGCTTTTGAAGTGCACTGTCAGTTTTTTTAATATATTGAGTACATAAGATGATCAGCTTGTCTATTTTCTAACCATAGGTTAAGAAGATGCGAGAGGATGGGCAGGCAGTTGATGATGCCCTTTACTCACTAGCAATGGGTCCTGACACTCGGGTAAGACATTGTGAATCTTGCATTGTTGGAGATGTGCGCTACAACACCATTGCATGAGACGAAGGCGGGAAGACACAAAACAGTGCCATCATGAGCACAGATACGTATGACCAAGAGACAACTGAAATGTATGCTAACATAACAGACATTGTTCAGTTGCGGTATATCTCCAGTTTCGAGGATCATCGGTGTGTGGTTCTGTTGTGTTGTCATTGGTATAACCTGTTTTCCAGGATCGCAAAACCCAGAGCTGATGATTATTTCAAATCCATCAATGTCAAGGCGGCGTACCAGACCAACGAGCCTTTTATTTTGGCAAATCAAGCAACACAGATATTTTTCTTGGAACACACATTTGCACGTAGCGATGACTGGAGAGTATTGCAAAGGTTTGAGAAGAGGAATTCGTTTAATGAAGTTGCACAACAAGATGATGCTTACACTACTCCTGATGTACAAGATAACACAGATGTTCCTAATATCTTTGAGAACCATCACGTCAATGACGCCGGCGAAAAGATTGCCTGTCGTGTTGTGGACATACAAGATTTGATCAAGAAGAAGCCAACGTTCGAGGACGTTGAGGATGAAGAAGAAGATGACACCGTGGGGAATTACGATTCAGACTGATACACATGGTGAAGATGTTGACGCTGCTGTTGCGGATGATGATTACATTGCCACCACCGCCGTGCACTGGTCGATCCCGCGGCCACCGTCACTGTCTCGCCTTATCGCTGGGTCCTTCAGCTCCACCGTCGACCGCTACTCCCTCTCCGACCACGAGCTCAAGCTCGGCGCCACCACACCGACCTGTCAGAAGATGTTTTTTTATCTACTATGTGAAATTGTGTTTGCTATGACAACTGAAACCTGATGAACATGTTGTTTAGTATTTTGCTGTGAGAACATCACTTGTTATGTATGCTGATTTGGGTTTGGTGATTGTATGATAACTAAAACATGATGACATTGTTGTTTAGTTGTACTCATATTTGGCTGTGAAACTTGAATTTGATGACATAGTTTGTTGTTGGACTGCAATTTGCTCGACGTCTTCGAATGAGAACAAAGCTGACCCGACAGGGCCTCTGCTATTTATTTATTTATATGAGCAAAAGGGGATACCCCTCATTTCCATTAATAGAAATCATTAGATGTTCACAACACTACGCCCAGCCTGCTATACAGGTTTCATTCATTACTAGTTTCAGCAAAGTGCTCATGTCGTAGCCACTAAATACATCACGAGTGCTGCATACATTGCAAATAAAGAGACAATCATCCTACAGAGCACATCGATTTTTCCCATTATCTTCACAAGCTCTTTCATCTCCTCATTGTTGTCAAGGCCGTTCAACAGCTGTTGCTTGGCCATGATCAGAGGAACTGCATCTTTAACCTTCTGCTCTGCATCTTCCTCTTCTGTCGTTCCTTCAGTTACTTGTCCAACACCCCAACCTGCTGGTATTGGGATTCCTCGGCTAACCAAATAATCAGTGTAGTTGCATTCCCCCACATCAGCAACTTCCCAGAAATACAAATCACACGAATCTTCCCTTTTCTGCACGAATCAAATTGGAAGATCATCAACCAAACTATTAAAAAATCAGCAACTGAAAGCAGTAGAACAACACTTAAACATATTATTACCCCATGATTCGGGCATTTGTAGAAGACTCGGCCAGGGTTGCAGATTGTGGTTGTGACGCGACGGATGACTCTGCGTGATTTGCAGCAGTGGCACCACACCAACGGCAGCGGGTTGCGATGAGCAATCGGATGTGGTGCGCGTGCCGGCGGGGGTGTGATGAGACCCACAGGCGATGGTACGAGTGGCGACTTGGCACATATCTGGTTGTTGCCTGCTGAAGAGCAGGTGGACGAGCAGCCAACGGACATGGTTGCTGCGGCCAGAGCTTCTGATGCTAGGCAGAGTAAGTAGAGAAGAGGAGAAGCAAATGTTGGATATGTCAGTTTCATTACTTGCAGAGTAGCATAGCACCATATATAGTCATAGTCTAGGTTTCGATTTGAACCAGCTACAGGAGCACGTCTTTCTTTTTTCTAAAACTTGTCAACATCTCTTTACTGGTACACTAGCTTGTTCTGTACGCCTTCCCAAGTCTTTGATTTTCTTTCTATATATAAAAAAGTATGCTACTTGGTGTCCCCTTAGTTAAAAAACGATTGTGCCAACCTTGACCATTGGATTGACATTCAACGTCTATCGCGTTTCTTCAGTCTCTTCTTCCTCGAGCCGCCAAAGCCAAACCAGCGCCGACGGGGCCGCCTGCTCCTGCCTCCCACGGCTGGCTGTGATCTTCCCCGGCTCCTATTCGTTCCCGTCTGAAGCATCACCATCGTCCTCCGCCTTGGTTCGCTCGTCGCGGCGCCGCCCTCCGGTGTTGTCAACATGGTCAACAACCGAGAGGAATAAGGAGATGACTGTACATGGTGAGGATGACAGTAGGGACCCAGCAGCGCGCGCAGTAATTTTGTTTTTTCAAGACGGAGAAGGGTATCAACTGGGTTGTGCGGGACCCATGGCCCGTCTAGCCCAGGCTTTCATTTCATATGTTTAGCACATGACCAGCCCAGTTTGTTTTTTTCCTTTCTGAAAATGGCTAGCCAGCTATTTTGTTTTTTGCAGAATAACCAACGTAGGCCTACTTGCTTTTCTACGCCGTGCTGGGCCGGAAATCTTTCAAGACGAGGAGGGATGCGTTTTGCCCAGAAAATGGGCTATAAGTAATAAGAAATGGGCTATAAGTAATAATAAATGGGCTGTAAAATGAAAAACTACAGCAAATAGGCAATTAGTTCCAAAATATTGTTTTCTTTCGGATTTTGATATTTTAAATTTCATTGTTTTTGTGCGGGTAAAATTTCATTGAATTTAAATTAAGGTATATTTAGATTTAAAATTAATTTGAATCTGGCTAGAAATTTTGGGCTGTATGCTGTTTGGGACAGATTCAGAGGCTGACTTGTGGGTCTACTAGGTTGACGTGTACTTTGGCTTTGTCAACTTAGTCCACAAACGATTCTAGCAGCAGTGACAGTTGGATGTTAATCCAACGGCCGTGCTACTTCTTCAATATCTGATCTTCTTGCTCCAGCCGCCCAAACCAGCTCCAGTGGGACTGCCTGCTCCCGCCTCCCGTGGCCGGCTGTGCTGCCGCACAGGCCGCACCGCCCCACCCTACTTCATTGTTGGCCATGTCATTCCTCTACTCACCCACACCTCCTGTTATTTTCCGGTGACAGCAGCCGGACCAGTAAACCCTCGTACTCCCCACCGCGTGGGCAACCATTGCCGAGTCTTCCATGACTCCGTGTCGTTCCCTTCCTAGGCCTCGCCGTCGTCCACCGCCATGGTGCTCTCGGCGCGGCCTGGTCAACATGGTCAACGAACGACATCCAACGGTCGTGGACTGTACGTGCAAAATAATGATTTCTCCACCTGATAGCTGGGACCCACCGAAAGGGCCTCTGTAATTCGCGAAAAAAACGTTCCCCCCGCTGACATGTCGGACCCACCAGCTATATCTTCGCACGTAAGGAAGTGCCTCCTTATTACGCACACAAAAATGAATACCCCCTGCTAGCTGGGACAAACCATTGTGGGAGGCTGACTTGTGGGCCTACTAAGTTGACGGGGATGGAGGGCTTTGTCAACTTAGTCAATATGAACGATTCTAGCTCCAGTGACCGTACGATGTCCATCCAACGGTCGTAGTGCTTCTTAAACCTCTGGTATTTTTGCTCCAGCCGCCCAAAGCAGCGTCGGTCGTGTCGCATGCTCCTGCCTCCCGTGGCCGGCTGTGCTACCGTGGAGGCCTCACCGCCCCCTACTATTCCCACTGCTGGCCAGGCCCTATGGCGACGGCAGCCTCACACCGCAGCCGAACCAGTGAACCCTCGTACTCCTCTCCGCGCGGGCTTCCACTGTCGCGTCTTCCCCGGCTCCACGTCGTCCCCTTCCTAGGCCTCGCCGTCGTCCACCGCCATGGTGCTCTCCACGCGGTGTGGTCAACATGGTCAAGGAACGACTTCCATCGGAAGAGTACTGTACGTGGAGAGGCTGACAGCTGGGTCCACGGCCACAGCCCAGTTTTTTTGTGATTTGCCAAGTAAGTCGCTTTGTCAGGCCTGTTGGGCTACAAATCTCAAGACGAGGAGAGCTTTCATTCGGCTGGCCGAGAAAATGGCCCATCAGTAATGAGAAATGGGTTGTACATTTTTAAAACACATCAAACCGGCAATTAGTTTCAAATATCTTTTTTTCATTTCAAGATTTTAAATTACATTAATTTTTATGCGTGGAGAATTTGTTGGATTTTATATTGATATACATTTATTTTTAAAATCAGTTTGAATGTGAGTCGAAATTTCGGGATTAAAAACAGTTTGGACCGCACCGAAATATGCAAAATTTCGTATAATTTTTTAACTGTGGCCACGATATGGGCTGTAATGCTAACAAAAAGAATATGGGCTCCAAAAAAACCTTAAGAATTAGCAAATGGGCTGTAAATTATTAGAAATAATGGCAGATGGGTTCTATGCTGTTTTCCACGGATTTGAGGCTTTCCTAAAAAAAGGTTGAGGCGCAAGCAGTGACTGTTGGATGTCCATCGAACGGTCGTCGTGCTTCTTCAATCTCTACTCTTCCTGCTCCAGCCGCTCAAACAAGCGTCGGCGGGACTGCCTGCTCCTTCCTCCCCGTGGCCGGCTGTGCTGCCGCGCAGGCCTCACTTCCCCACCATACTCCCATCGCTGGCCTAGCCATCCCTCTACTCACCCACACCTACTGTTATTCTCCGGCGATGGCAGACGAACCAGTAAACCCTCGTACAGTCGTACTCCCCTCCGCGTGGGAAACAATTGTCAAGTCTTCCCTACCTCCGTGTCGTTCCCTTCCTAGGCCTCGCCGTCGTCCACCGCCCTGGTGCTCTCAGCGCGGCCTGGTCAACATGCTCAACGACCGACATGCATCTGAAGTGAACTGTACGTGGAGAGGCCGACAGCTGGGTCCACGGCCGCATGCAAGGAAATGCCTCCTTATTACGTGCAAAATAATAATTCCTCCACCTGACATCAGGGACCCACCGAAAGGGCCTCTGTATTTCGCAAAAAAAATGTTACCACCACTGACAGCTCGGACCCACCAGCTATATCTTCGCACGCAAGGAAATGCCTCCTTATTACACACAAAAAAATGAATACTTGTGACGCCCTGAGACCGTTGTCCCAGGTGTCCGCCAGTTATTCGCTGTTGTTGCCTTGTCATTCGCTTGCATGTTGCATCTTGTCATGTCATCATGTGCATTGCATCATCATGTTTTAAAACTTGCATCCGTCCCGGCCTCCTCGTTCCTTCCGTTGTTTGTTCTGAGTCCAGGCACACTCGCACGCGCCCGCGGCATGTCCGAAATAGTATTTTATAAGTGGCCGGAAAATGTTCTCGGAATGGGATGAAAGTTGGCGTGTGGTCTTATTATAGTGTAGATAGACCGCCTGTCAAGTTTCATCGCATTCGGAGTTCGTTTGATAGCCCAACCGTTAAACTATAGCGGCATTATAGCCGGTCTTTTCGTCGGACGTTTTTGGTCCCCGAAAATAGTCGCCGGGCCTCCCTCTCTTCTCTTCTATCAGCTCGAGACCGTCTACACAGCCCACTACCTACCATCAGGTCTAACCTAACCTCTCTCGTCAGCCCGCGACCCTCCTCGCGCGCGCCCGAAAGTTGTCCCGGACCCGACCCGAGCAGTCGTCACCGTTGTGTCCGGAACATCCCCAAACATCTACAAAACATCTCCGTTTTGTTAATTGGGCTCCCTAACTATTTTATTCGCGACCGTCCGATTACGATCATAGGGATGAGGTAGCCCCTAACCTAATCCACTTAATGTATATATATAGTCCAACCCTAAATTTGAGGAGAGATGTCCCATCCTCCCAGCCGCCGCTGCCACTTTTCCCACCATCTACATCGGGATCCTTCCTGATCCAGCCAACCACCAGCTCCCCTCCCGATCCACCTACCAGGCATCACCATTTTTCCCCTTGCTCTCCGTGCCCAACCAACCACGCCGTGCCCGTGATCTAAAAATCCCTCTCGGCCTCCCCACCTCGAGCTCCTACCAGATCACCACGTCGTCTCGCGAGCGCCCAAATCCCCAGCAAGCCGCTGCCCGTCGCAAGCCGCAGCACCACCAGAGCTCCTTCCGCCGTTGAGCTCCACTAGCAGCTAAGTCACGTCGTCCCGTTTGTCTGCATCGGCAGCCAGGCACCCGAGGCATCGCGCTCCTCCCGCTCATCACCTCACCTCCCCTACCTTCCCTTCCTTCTCATCTCTCTCTCTCTCGTCCTGGACAGGAGAGCAGCCATGGGCGTCCGTTCATGGAGGTGAGCCTCGCCGCCCTGGTCACCTGCGATCCCGGGTCGCCTCCGCGTCGTCCTCACCGCCCGCTGGAGCCGAGGCTGTCGCCTCCTCAGTTCGTCACGCCGCCACCGAGTTCGCCGGGTCCGCTGCCTCCCAGCACCCCTTCCTCAACCGCGCCTGCAACCCCTGCCTCCCTCGCGCGCCAAGTTCCCCGGCGTCGCTCTCTTGCATCGTCGCTGCCTTCACTTGTCTCGCCGGCGTGCGTCCCGCCTAGTCCCTCTGTCGTCCCGCGTCTGGAGCCGCGTCCCTCTACTTCGAGCTGCCTCCCGCGCCTCGTTCTCCTTCAAGACCGGCCGACCTCAGCGCCGACCCACCAGATCCGGCCTCCCCCTTGCCTTCTCCGCCTCGCAAGCCACCAAGCCTTCCCGGAGTTCCTCGCCGCGCCGCTTCTCTGTTCCGTTCGAGCAGAGACGAACCGCTTCAGCCGCTCACATTGACTGCATCCAGCGCCAAGGCCAGCCTGATTCCCCTCCAGAGCCGGCCTGCCTGGGCCTCTCCCCCCGATCTGGGCTTGGCCCATGGTGAGGCCATCCCCAACGCCTCATTTTTTTCCCTTCCACTGTTGGGCCGGCCAGTTCCAGCCCATGAACGTTTTTTTCAGTCCTGGCCGATTTGTTTTATATCTCAGGTTTTACTGTTTTACAGAAAAGTCCCTAGGCAACATGCATATAATAACTCCCAATTGGTGCATCGGATTAAAATGAATTATATATGAATAATGCTTAGAATTATGTGTAGGTTAATTATATGCCACTTTCATCCATGTTTAAAATGTCTAAAATGATGTCTGTTTAAATTTGCTCCTATGCCATGTTAAAATGCTTTAATTCATAACTAAATAACCATAACTCCGAATTTAATGAACTTTATATGTAAATGTAGGGGAACGTAGCAATAATTCAAAATTTTCCTACGTATCACCAAGATCTATCTATGGAGAAACCAGCAACGAGGGGAAGGAGAGTGCATCTACATACCCTTGTAGATCGCTAAGCGGAAGCGTTCAAGAGAACGGGGTTGATGGAGTCGTACTCGTCGTGATCCAAATCACCGATGATCCTAGCACCGAACGGACGGCACCTTCGCGTTCAACACACGTACGGAGCAGCGACGTCTCCTCCTTCTTGATCCAGCAAGGGGGGAGGAGAGGTTGAGGAAGATGGCTCCAACAGCAGCATGACGGCGTGGTGGTGATGGAGCTGCAGTACTCCGGCAGGGCTTCGCTAAGCTCTATGGAGGAAGAGGAGGTGTTGGAGAGGGAGAGGGAGGCACCAAGGCGCGTGGTGAGAGGCCCTCCTTTCCTCACTATATATAGGGAGGCCAAAGGGGGGGAGCCGGCCCTAGGAGATCCAATCTCCTAGGGGGCGGCGGCCAAGGGAGGAGTCCCTCCCCCCCAAGGCACCTAGGGGTGCCTTCCCCTCTTAGGACTCTTCCCCTAGGGTTTCCCCACCCTTAGGCGCATGGGCCCTAGGGGGAAGTGGCGCCCCAGCCCACTTTGGGCTGGATCCCTTCCCACTTCAGCCCATGGGGCCCTCCGGGATAGGTGGCCCCACCCGGTGGACCCCCGGGACCCTTCCGGTGGTCCCGATACAATACCGGTGACCCCGAAACTTGTCCCGATGGCCGAAATAGCACTTCCTATATATAATTATTTACCTCCGGACCATTCCAGAACTCCTCGTGACGTCCGGGATCTCATCCGGGACTCCGAACAACATTAGGGTTACTACATATACATATCCCTTCAACCCTAGCGTCACCGAACCTTAAGTGTGTAGACCCTACGGGTTCGGGAACCATGTAGACATGACCGAGACGACTCTCCGGCCAATAACCAACAGCGGGATCTGGATACCCATGTTGGCTCCCACATGTTCCACGATGATCTCATCGGATGAACCACGATGTCAAGGACTTAATCAATCCCGTATACAATTCCCTTTGTCTAGCGATACGATACTTGCCCGAGATTCGATCGTCAGTATCCCGATACCTTGTTCAATCTCGTTACCGGCAAGTCTCTTTACTTGTTCCGTAACACATCATCCCGTGATCAACTCCTTGATCACATTGTGCACATTATGATGATGTCCTACCGAGTGGGCCCAGAGATACCTCTCCATCACACGGAGTGACAAATCCCAGTCTTGATTTGTGCCAACCCAACAGACACTTTCGGAGATACCCGTAGTGTACCTTTATAGCCACCCAGTTACGTTGTGACGTTTGGCACACCCAAAGCACTCCTACGGTATCCGGGAGTTGCACAATCTCATGGTCTAAGGAAATGATACTTGACATTAGAAAAGCTTTAGCATACGAACTACACGATCTTGTGCTATGCTTAGGATTGGGTCTTGTCCATCACATCATTCTCCTAATGATGTGATCCCGTTATCAATGACATCCAATGTCCATGGTTAGGAAACCGTAACCATCTATTGATCAACGAGCTAGTCAACTAGAGGCTTACTAGGGACATGGTGTTGTCTATGTATCCACACATGTATCTGAGTTTCCTATCAATACAATTCTAGCATGGATAATAAACAATTATCATGAACAAGGAAATATAATAATAATCAATTTATTATTGCCTCTAGGGCATATTTCCAACAGTCTCCCACTTGCACTAGAGTCAATAATCCAGTTCACATCGATATGTGATTAACACTCAAGGTCACATCCCCATGTGACTAACACCCAAAGAGTTTACTAGAGTCAATAATCTAGTTCACATTACCATGTGATTAACACTCGATGAGTTCTGGGTTTGATCATGTTATGCTTGTGAGAGATGTTATAGTCAACGGATCTGAATCTTTCAGATCCATACTTCACAAATTTCTTATGTCATCTTGTAGATGCAACTACTACGCTACATTTGGAGCTATTCCAAATAACTGTTCTACTATACGAATCCAGTCTACTACTCAGAATAATCTGGATTAGTGTCAAAGTTTGCATCGGCGTAACCCTTTACGACGAACTCTTTTACCACCTCCATAATCGAGAAAATTCCTTAGTCCACTAGTTACTAAGGATAACTTTGACCGCTGTCCTGTGATCCATTCTTGGATCACTCTTGTACCCCTTGACCGACTCATGGCAAGGCACATTTCAGGTGCGGTACACAGCATAGCATACTGTAGAGCCTATGTCTTAAGCATAGGGGATGACCTTCGTCCTTTCTCTCTATTCTGCCGTGGTCGAGCTTTAAGTCTTAACTTCATACCTTACAACTCAGGCAAGAACTCCTTCTTTGACTGATCCATCTTGAACACCTTCAAGATCATGTCAAGGTATGTGCTCATTTGAAAGTACCATTAAGCGTTTTGATCTATCCTTATAGATCTTGATGCTCAATGTTCAAGTAGCTTAATCCAGGCTTTCCATTGAAATTCTACGTCATTTCTGATCAACAATATGTCAACAACATATACTCATCAGAAATTCTATAGTGCTCCCACTCACTTCTTTGGAAATACAAGTTTCTCATAAACTTTGTATAAACCCAAAATCTTTGATCATCGTCAAAGCATACATTCCAACTCCGTGATGCTTACTCCAGTCCTTAGAAGGATTGCTGGAGCTTTGCATACTTATTAGCATCTTTCAGGATTGACAAAACCTTCCGGTTGTATCACATACAACCTTTCCTCAAGAAAATCATCGAGGAAACAATGTTTTTGACATCCTATCTGCAAGATTTCATAAATAATGCAGTAATCGCTAATATAATTCCAACAGACTCTTAGCATCGCTACGGGTGAGAAAGTCTCATCGTAGTCAACTCCTTGAACTTGTCGGAAAACATCTTAACGACAAGTCGAGCTTTCTTAATGGTGATACTTACCATCATTGTCCGCCTTCCTTTTAAAATCCATATGTACTTAACAACCTTACGACCATCAAGTAGTTCTTCCAAAGTCTACACTTTGTTTTCATATATGGATCCTCTCTCGGATTATATGGCCTCGAGCCATTTATCGGAATCCAGGCCCACCACCGCTTCTCCATAGCTCGTAGGTTCATTGTTGTCTAGCAACATGACTTACAAGACAGGATTACGTACCACTCTGAAGTAGTACGCATCCTTGTCATCCTACGAGGTTTGATAGTGACTTGATCTGAAGTTTCATGATCACTATCATAAGCTTCCACTTCCGAACCGGTATCTAATACCCTGGTGCTACTAGGAGTACTAGTAAAGCACACATTATAATGTATATCCAATATACTTCTGTCGACCTTGCCAGCCTTCTTATCTACCAAGTATCTAGGGTGGTTCTGCTCTAGTGGTTGTTCCCCTTATTACAGAAGCACTTAGTCTCGGGTTTGGGTCCAACCTTGGGTTTCTTCACTAGAGCAGCAGCTGAATTGCCGTTTCATGAAGTATCCCTTCGTGCCCTTGCCCTTCTTGAAACTAGTGGTTTCACTAACCATCAACAATTGATGCTCCTTCTTGATTTCTACTTTTGTGGTGTCAAACATCGCGAATATCTCAAGGATCATCATATATGTCCCTGATATATTATAGTTCATCACGAAGCTCTAGCAGCTTGGTGGTAATGACTTCGGAGAAACATCACTATCTCATGTGAAGATCAACTCCCACTCGATTCAAATGATTGTTGTACTCAGACAATCTGAGCACAAGCTCAACAATTGAGCTTTTCTCCCTTAGTTTGCAGGCTAAGAAAATTGTCGGAGGTTTTATACCTCTTGACGTGGGCACGAGCCTGAAATCCCAATTTCAGCCCTCGAAACATCTCATATGTTTCGCGATGTTTTAAAACGTCTTCGGTGCCTCAACTCTAAACCGTTTAACTGAACTATCACGTAGTTATCAAAATGTGTATGTCAGATGTTCGCAACATCCACACACGACGCTCGAGGTTCAGCACACCGAGCGGTGCATTAAGGACATAAGCCTTCTATGGAGCAATGAGGACAATCCTCAGTTTACGGACCTAGTCCGCATAATTGCTACTATCAACTTTCAACTAAATTTTCTCTAGGAACATATCTAAACAGTAGAACTGAAGCGCGAGCTACGACATAATTTGCGAAGACCTTTTGACTATGTTCAGGATAATTAAGTTCATCTTATGAACTCCCACTCAGATAGACATCCCTCTAGTCATCTAAGTGATTACATGATCCGAGTCAACTAGGTCGTGTCCGATCATCACGTGAGACGGACTAGTCAACATCGGTGAACATCTTTATGTTGATCGTATCTACCATACGACTCATGCTCGACCTTTCGGTCTTCTGTGTTCCGAGGCCATGTCTGTACATGCTAGGCTCGTCAAGTCAACCTAAGTGTTTGCATGTGTAAATCTGTCTTACACCCGTTGTATGTGAACGTTGGAATCTATCACACCCGATCATCACATGGTGCTTAGAAACGAATGAACTGTCACAACGGTGCACAGTTAGGGGGAACACTTTCTTGAAATTATTATGAGGGATCATCTTATTTACTACCGTCGTTCTAAGCAAATAAGATGCATAAACATGATAAACATCACATGCAATCAAATAATAGTGACATGATATGGCCAATATCATATAGCTCCTTTGATCTACATCTTGGGGCTCCATGATCATCTTGTCACCGGCATGACACCATGATCTCCATCATCGTGTCTTCATGAAGTTGTCTCGCCAACTATTACTTCTACCACTATGGCTAACGGTTAGCAATAAAGTAAAGTAATTACATGACGTTTATATTGACACGCAGGTCATAAATAAATTAAGACAACTCCTATGGCTCCTGCCGGTTGTCATACTCATTGACATGCAAGTCGTGATTCTTATTACAAGAACATGATCAATCTCATACATCACATATATCATTCATCACATCCTTTGGCCATATCACATCACATAGCATACCCTGCAAAAACAAGTTAGACGTCCTCTAATTGTTGTTTGCATGTTTTACGTGGCTGCTGTGGGTTTCTAGCAAGAACGTTTCTTACCTACGCAAAGACCACAACATGATATGCCAATTTCTATTTACCCTTCATAAGGACCCTTTTCATCGAATCCGATCCGACTAAAGTGGGAGAGACAGACACCCGCTAGCCACCTTATGGAACTAGTGCATGTCTGTCGGTGGAACCAGTCACACATAAGAGTACGTGTAAGGTCGGTCCGGGCCGCTTCATCCCACGATGCCGCCGAATCAAGATAAGACTAGTAACGGCAAGCATATTGAACAAAATCAACACCCACAACTACTTTGTGTTCTACTCGTGCATAGAAACTACGCATAGACCTAGCTCATGATGCCACTGTAGGGGAACGTAGCAATAATTCAAAATTTTCCTACGTGTCACCAAGATCTATCTATGGAGTCATCTAGCAATGAGGGAGGAGTAGATCTACATACCCTTGTAGATCGCGCGCGGAAGCGTTCAAGAGAACGGGGTTGATGGAGTCGTACTCGTCGTGATCCAAATCACCGATGATCCTAGCGCCGAACGGACGGCACCTCCGCGTTCAACACACGTACGGAGCAGCGACGTCTCCTCCTTCTTGATCCAGCAAGGGGAAAGGAGAGGTTGATGGAGATCCAGCAGCACGACGGCGTGGTGGTGGAAGTAGCGGGATTCCAACAGGGCTTCGTCAAGCGCTGCGGGAGGAGGAAGATGTGTCATGGGAGGGAGAGGGAGGTGCCAGGGCTTAGGTATGGTTGCCCTCCCTTCCCCCCACTATATATAGGGCCAAGGGAGAGGGGGAGGGCGCAGCCTTGCCCCTTCCTCCAAGGAAGGGTGCGGCCAAGGGGGGGAGGAGTCCATCCTCCCCAAGGCACCTCGAAGGTGCCTTCCCCCTTTAGGACTCTCCCCTCCTCTTGTCCCTTTGGCGCATGGGCCTCTAGGGGCTGGTGCCCTTGGCCCATATAGGCCAAGGCGCACCCCCTACAGCCCATGTGGCCCCCCGGGGCAGGTGGCCCCACCCGGTGGACCCCCGGGACCCTTCCGGTGGTCCCGGTACAATACCGGTGACCCCGAAACTTGTCCCGATGGCCGAAATAGCACTTCCTATATATAATTCTTTACCTTCGGACCATTCCGGAACTCCTCGTGACGCCCTGGATCTCATCCGAGACTCCGAACAACTTTCGGGTTACCGCATACTAATATCTCTATAACCCTAGCGTCACCGAACCTTAAGTGTGTAGACCCTACGGGTTCGGGAACCATGCAGACATGACCGAGACGTTCTCCGGTCAATAACCAACAGCGGGATCTGGATACCCATGTTGGTTCCCACATGTTCCACGATGATCTCATCGGATGAACCACGATGTCGAGGATTCGATCAATCCCGTATACAATTCCCTTTGTCTAGCGGTACGATACTTGCCCGAGATTCGATCGTCGGTATCCCGATACCTTGTTCAATCTCGTTACCGACAAGTCTCTTTACTCGTTCCGTAACACATCATCTCGTGATCAACTCCGTGATCACATTGTGCACAGTATGATGATGTCCTACCGAGTGGGCCCAGAGATACCTCTCCATTTTACACGGAGTGACAAATCCCAGTCTCGATTCGTGCCAACCCAACAGACACTTTCGGAGATACCTGTAGTGTACCTTCATAGCCACCCAGTTACGTTGTGACGTTTGGCACACCCAAAGCACTCCTACGGTATCCGGGAGTTGCACAATCTCATGGTCTAAGGAAATGATACTTGACATTAGAAAAGCTTTAGCATACGAACTACACGATCTTGTGCTATGCTTAGGATTGGGTCTTGTCCATCACATCATTCTCCTAATGATGTGATCCCGTTATCAATGACATCCAATGTCCATGGTCAGGAAACCGTAACCATCTATTGATCAACGAGCTAGTCAACTAGAGGCTTACTAGGGACATGGTGTTGTCTATGTATCCACACATGTATCTGAGTTTCCTATCAATACAATTCTAGCATGGATAATAAACGATTATCATGAACAAGGAAATATAATAATAATCAATTTATTATTGCCTCTAGGGCATATTTCCAACAACATCATCCCGTGATCAACTCCTTGATCACATTGTGCACATTATGATGATGTCCTACCGAGTGGGCCCAGAGATACCTCTCCATCACACGCAGTGACAAATCCCAGTCTTGATTCGTGCCAACCCAACAGACACTTTCGGAGATACCCATAGTGTACCTTTATAGCCACCCAGTTACGTTGTGACGTTTGGCACACCCAAATCACTCCTACGGTATCCGGGAGTTGCACAATCTCATGGTCTAAGGAAATGATACTTGACATTAGAAAAGCTTTAGCATACGAACTACACGATCTTGTGCTATGCTTAGGATTGGGTCTTGTCCATCACATCATTCTCCTAATGATGTGATCCCGTTATCAATGACATCCAATGTCCATGGTTAGGAAACCGTAACCATCTATCGATCAACGAGCTAGTCAACTAGAGGCTTTCTAGGGACATGGTGTTGTCTATGTATCCACACATGTATCTGAGTTTCCTATCAATACAATTCTAGCATGGATAATAAATGATTATCATGAACAAGGAAATATAATAATAATCAATTTATTATTGCCTCTAGGGCATATTTCCAACAGTAAATGGGGTAGAATTTTGCCTAGTTTAACATGGTGACCTTTATTTGCATGTTTAACAACCCTAAAATTGTGTTTAGGGCAGAACAGTATCAAACCAATATATGCATATGGGGATTTACCGGAATTGTTGTTCGTTGCTTCCGGCCTCATTTAAACTTGCCTAGATAGGTAGTTTTACTTTGCTTCACCCTCTTGCCATGTTAATCAACATTTAATATTGTTGGGTACATAAACAAGATCGAACTAAATACGTTATGTGGTGTTTTGGCAATATGCACCCCGATGCATATTGAGCTCCACTTAAGTTGTAGTGTTGTTTGTGCATTTTGCCATGTCATGCATATTTAAACCGGACATGCATCATACTTGTTTGCGCACCGTGCCATATTCATGTGTTGGTTGTTTACTATGTTGTGTACTTTCTTTTCCGGTGTTTGCTCCTTCGGGTTGGTTCCGGTAACGTCGTGTTTGTGAGGACCCGTTCGTCTACGTCCGTTTGTCTTCTTCATGGACTCGTTCTTCTTCCTTGCAGGATTTCAGGCAAGATGATCATACCCTCGAAATCACTTCTATCTTTGCTTGCTAGTTGCTCGCTCTTTTGCTATGCCTATGCTGTGATACCTACCACTTGCTTACCATGCCTCCTATATTGTTGAACCAAGCCTCTAACCCACCTTGTCCTAGCAAACCGTTGATTGTCTATGTTACCGCTTTGCTCAGCCCCTCTTATAGCGTTGTTAGTTGCAGGTGAAGATTGAAGTTTTGTTCCTTGTTGGAACATGGAGATGTTGTTCCTTGTTGGGACATGTTTACTTGTTGGGATATCACAATATCTCTTATTTAATTAATGCATCTATATACTTGGTAAAGGGTGGAAGGCTCGGCCTTATGCCTAGTGTTTTGTTCCACTCTTGCCGCCCTAGTTTCCGTAATATCGGTGTTATGTTCCCGGATTTTGCGTTCCTTACGCGGTTGGGTTATAATGGGAACCCCTTGACAGTTCGCCTTGAATAAAACTCCTCCAGCAAGGCCCAACATTGGTTTTACCATTCGCCTCCTAGCCTTTTCTTTCCTTGGGTTCTGCAGACTCAAGGGTCATCTTTATTTAAACCCCGGGGCTAGTGCTCCTCTGAGTGTTGGTCCAAACTAGAGCACTGTGCAGGGCCATCCCTTGGCAACTTGGGTTACGTCGGCTCCTGTACGCTTAGCTTATCCGGTTTGCCCTGAGAACGAGATATGTGCAGCTCCTATCGAGATTTGTCGGCACAGCGGGTGGTCTTGCTGGACTTGTTTTACCATTGTCGAAATGTCTTGTAACCGGGATTCCGAGTCTGATCGGGTCTTCCCGCTAGAAGGAATATCCTTCGTTGACCGTGAGAGCTTGTTATGGGCTAAGTTGGGACACCCCTGCAGGGATTTGAACTTTCGAAAGCCGTGCCTGCGGTTATGGGAAGATGAGAATTTGTTAACGTCCGGTTGTAGAAAACCTGAAGTTGACCTTAATTAAAATACATCAATCGTGTGTGTAACCGTGATGGTCTCTTTCCGGCGGAGTCCGGGAAGCGAACACGGTGTTGGAGTAATGTTTGACGTAGGTTGTTCTAGGATCACTTCTTGGTCATAGTTTCTCAATCGTGCTTTGCCTTCTCTTCTCGCCCTCTTTTGCGAATAGGTTAGCCACCATATATGCTAGTCGCTTGCTGCAGCTCCACCTCATACCTTTACCTTACCCATAAGCTTAAATAGTCTTGATGGCGAGGGTGCGAGATTGATGAGTCCCCGTGGCTCACAGATACTTCCAAAACCAGCTTGCAGGTGCCGATGTTATCGAGCAGGTGACGCAACCAAGCTCAGGAGGAGCTCGATGAAGATCTTGTCCTTTGTGTTGTTTCATTCTAGTTGTTCAATAGTGGAGCCCAGTTGGGGTCGATCGGGGACCTTGTCGCATTTGGGGTTCTTCTTTTATTTTGGTTCCGTAGTCGGACCCTGATTGTATCTGGATGATGTAATGCTTTTTTCCTGTAATTGTGTGAAGTGGCGATTGTAAGCCAACTATGTATCTTTTTCCCTTATGTATTACATGGGTTGTGTGAAGATTACCTCACTTGCGACATTGCTTTCAATGCGGTTATGCCTCTAAGTCGTGCTTCGACACGTGGGAGATATAGCCGCATCGAGGGCGTTACAATACTCCCCCTGTTAGCTGGGACCCGGTATAGTGGCAGGCTGACTTGTGGGCCTGCTAAGTTGACGAGGACGGAGGGCTTTGTCAACTTAGTCAATATGCACGATTGTAGCTCCAGTGACTGTACGATGTCCATCCAACGGCCGTAGTGCTTCTTCAACCTCTGGTCTTCTTGCTCCAGCTGCCCAAACCAGCGTCGATCGTGCCTCGTGCTCCTGCCTCTCGTGGCCGGTTGCGATGCGGCGGAGGCCTCACCGCCCCCTACTACTCCCACCACTGGCCAGGCCATCCCTCTACTCACCCACACCCCCTGTTACTCTGCGGCGACGGCAGCCTCACACTGCAGCGAACCAGTGAACCCTTGTACTCATCTACGCATGGGCATCCACTGTCGTGTCTTCCCCGGCTCCGCGTCGTCCCATTCCTAGGCCTCGTCGTCGTCCACCGCCCTGGTGCTCTCGGCGCGGCGTGGTCAACTTGGTCAAGGAACGGCTTCCATCGGACGTGGACTGTACGTGGAGAGGCAGACAGCTGGGTCCACGGCCGCAGCAAGGAAGTGCCTCCTTATTACGTGCAAAATAATTATTCCTCCACCTGACAGTAGGGACCCACCGGAAGGGCCACCGTATTTCACGAAAAAAAGTTCGCCCCTGACTGCTGGGACCCACCAGCTACATCTTCGCATGCAAGGAAGTGCGTACGAGCGAAAAAAACGATTCATCCCCCTGACTGCTGGGACCCACCAGCTACATCTTCGCAGGCAAGGAAGTGCCTGACAGTCGGGACCCGCCTGGTCGAAGCGTACGTAGCGTTGTCATTCTGGTCGTGAACGTGTACGTACATATATACTGATGGATGTAGAGGCACACACGTGTCGTAGTAGAGGCGCATAGGTGTCGTAGTAGAGGCGCGCACGTAGCATGTACACGTACGTACAGCGACAGGGTGCAAGAAAGAAAATATGGCCACGTATGTGTACATACGGGCGGGGTCTCGAACGCCTACTCGCGCATACGTACGGCCAAGGCTCGTGTACATGGCTGGGTCGGAACGGAGAAACAGCGTCGTCGTCGTGTTCATGGGGAGGCAACGAAATGCGTCGTGTTCATGGGGAGGCAACGAAATGTGTCGTGTTCATCGGGAGGCAACGGAACGCGTGGGAGCCAACCGGCTGGGTCGGAATGGAATGCGTGGTCGTGTTCATCAGGAGGGCTTGGATGGAACAGGCGATGAAAACGACGCCTTTCGTACCGCACAACGGAGGAAACGGCCTTGTGTTCGACCGGCCACGTTCGAAACGGGATCCTGTTCATCGGGAGGGGTCTGGCGTACCGCAAAACGGAGGAAATGGACCTCCTACGGTCGAAACAGGGGTCATGTTGATCGGGAGGGGTGTGGCGTACCGCAAAATGGAGGAAACGGACCTCCTACGGTCAAAACGGGGGTCCTGTTGATCGGGAGGGGTGTGGCGTACCACAAAACGGACGAAACGGACTTGTGTTGGAGCGCTACGGTCTAAATGGGGGTCCTGTTCATCGGGAGGGGTGTG
>NC_041380.1:274883445-274939720 GCF_002162155.2 Triticum dicoccoides | reverse complement strand
TCATCCCAGAGGCAGCATCGATCGGCTTCAGTTAGCAGTAGTAGCGAAGGAATCACTCGATCTGGTTCAGTTAACAGGCATCGATCGATCGCTCGGGTTCAGTAACGTGTAGCCTGCAGTGCAATCGCTCGGGTTCAGTTAGAGCCCAACGCCTCGCTCGGGTTCAGTTAGAGCCAACGCCTCGCACACACGCACGTACGTGTACGAGAGAAACGCGCATCGCTCGGCCCCCGACCTCCCACCGTAACTGGGAACTCTCTGAAATTTTCCACGCCCTTGCTTCTACCATGGTTTTTTCCGTCATGGACGGCCCAAAGAATGTCATGCAGTTGCGTCTTTGGCCCGCCCAGGACGAAAAGCCCATTTTCTGTCATGATTTTTTGTCATAGAAGTAGGAGCCCACCACATCTATGATGATACCGGGTTTTGTCACAATTATCGTCATAGAAGTGTCATATATATGACAGGAAAAAAATTCGTTCGGCCCAAAATGTCACGGATGTGTCTTTTTTTGTAGTGCATAAGGCTCCTGCCAGTTGCCGATAACTTTTACAAAACATGATCATCTCATACAACAATTAATATCTCATCACGTCTTGAGCATATCACATCACAACATGCCCTGCAAAAACAAGTTAGATGTCCTCTACTTTGTTGTTGCAAGTTTTATGTGGCTGCTATGGGCTTCTAGCAAGAACAGTTCTTACCTACGCATCAAAACCACAATGATTTTTTGTCAAGTGTGTTGTTTTAACCTTCAACAAGGATTGACCATAGTCAAACTCGATTCAACTAAAGTTGGAGAAACAGACACCCGCCAACCACATGTGTGCGAAGGACGTCTGTAGAACTAGTCTCTTGAACGCGGTCATGTAATATTGGTCCAGGCCGCTTCATCCAACAATACCGTCGAATCAAAGTAAGACGTTGGTGGTAAGCAGTATGACTATTATCGCCCACAACTCTTTGTGTTTTACTCGTGCATATAACATCTACACATAGACCTGGCTCGAATGCCACTATTGGGGAACGCAGTATTTCAAAAAAATTCCTACGATCACGCAAGATCTATCAAGGAGATGCATAGAAACGAGAGGGGAGAGTGTGTCCATGTACCTCGTAGACCGAAAGCAGAAGTGTTTAGTAATGCGGTTGATGTAGTCGAACGTCTTCGCGATCCAACCGATCCAAGCACCGAACGTACGGCACCTCCGTGTTCAGCACACATTCAGCTCGATGACGTCCCTCAAACTCGTGATCTAGTTGAGGCCGAGGGAGAGTTCCGTCAGCATGACGGCGTGGCGGCGGTGATGATGAAGTTACCGGCGCAGGGCTTCGCCTAAGCACTATGACGATATGACTGAGGTGTGTAACTGTGGAGGGGGGCACCGCACACGGCTAAGAGAAGACTTGGTGTGCCTTTGGGGTGTCCCCTTCCCACGTATATAAAGGAGGGAGGGATAGAGGCCGGCCCCCTAGGGGCGCTCCAAGAGTATGGAGTCTTACTAGGACTTCCAAGTCCTGGTAGGAATACCTTTCCTTTTCGGAGTAGGAGAGAAGGAAAGAAGGAAAGAGAGAGGGAACAGGAAAAGGCAAGGGGGCGCCGCCCCCTTCCCCTAGTCCAATTCGGACCCATGGGGGGCACCACCTCCCCTTGGCCTGCCTCCTCTTTTCCCGTATGGCCCAATAAGGCCCATTACTTCTCCCGGTGAATTCCCGTACCTCCCCGGTACTCTGAAAAATACCCGAATCACTCGCAACCTTTCCAATGTCCGAATATAGCCTTCCAATATGTCGATCTTTACCTCTCGACCATTTTGAGACTCCTCGTCATGTCTGTGATCTCATCCGGGACTCCGAACAAACTTCAGTCATCAAATCACATAACTCATAATACAAATTGTCATCAAACATTAAGCGTGCGGACCCTACGGGTTCGAGAACTATGTAGACATGACCGAGACACATCTCCAGTCAATAACCAATAGCGGAACCTGGATGCTCATATTGGTTCCTACATATTCTACGAAGATCTTTATCGGTCAAACCGCATAACAACATACTTTATTCCCTTTGTTATCGGTATGTTACTTGCCCGAGATTCGATCGTCGGTATCATCATACCTAGTTCAATCTCGTTACCGGCAAGTATCTTTACTCATTCCGTAATGCATCATCCCGTGACTAACTCATTAGTCACATTGCTTGCCAGGCTTATAGTGATGTGCATTATCGAGAGGGCCTAGAGATACCTCTCCGATACACGGAGTGACAAATCCTAATCTCGATCTATGCCAACTCAACAAACACCATCGGAGACACCTGTAGAGCATCTTTATAGTCACCCAGTTACGTTGTGACGTTTGATAGCACACGAGGTGTTCCTCCGGTATTCGGGAGTTGCATAATCTCATAGTCAAAGGAACATGTATAAGTCATGAAGAAAACAATAGCAATAAAACTAAACGATCATTATGCTAAGCTAACGGATGGGTCTTGTCCATCACATCATTCTATAATGATGTGATCCCATTCATCAAATGACAACACATGTCTATGGTTAGGAAACTTAACCATCTTTGATTAACGAGCTAGTCAAGTAGAGGCATACTAGGGACACTCTGTTCTGTCTATGTATTCACACATGTACTAAGTTTCCGATTAATACAATTCTAGCATGAATAATAAACATTTATCATGGTATAAGGAAATATAAATAACAACTTTATTATTGCCTCTAGGGCATATTTCCTTCATGATCTTAGCTAGATGGTAACAGGATAAAGAGGGACATGATGTTTTACCCAGGTTCGGGCCCTTTCGAAGAGGTAAAATCCTACGTCCTTCTTCTATTGTATTGATTGTGGATGGAATACAAAGTACGTGATAATCTACCTTGAGATCGTATGTGTCTCACTTAACCCTATGGACTAAACGCCTTGGCTTATATAGGCATTGGGGGTACCTAGGGTGACATGTAGGTCGGTTATATCAAGCGATAGACATGTCGATGATTCAAATGTGTCTTGAAGTATGTGCCAAGTCTTCAGAGGATTCCATCTTGAGTATGCCATGGGTCATGGCAAACATGGCCCCCTTCTTCGGTTGTCTTGGGATCCCCGGACGGCCCATGACTAGCAGGTTGATGTGGTTAGCACCCCCTAGTCTAGGACACCGTTAGTAGCCCCTGAACTGGTCTTCAAGCCGAGGACATCGGTCGACTCCTTGGAGTCGTCGCTTCATCTTGGGTCTTCGGCTTCCCAGGCGAGTTCAACAAACTTGACATTCTTGCCTCCCGAATTAGTGTCAGTGCCGAGGATATTGGTTCCATGGTCTTCTACGCCGAAGTAGATGCCTTATGGGCGCTTCTTTTGAAGACCAATTGCGGGCCTTATATGGCAGTCTCTCGAATTCATCGCTCAACCGAGGTCCCACCATTGATACATCCGATCAGGAATCCTGAGTTTCACTTTAGTGGCATTATAATATCTTTCCTCAATCTGTGCATGCATGCTTGGCACGACACCTGGGAAACACGCGGATTTACCACTCCATGACTCAAGCGTTCCATTATCCCAAGACAGGGTTTTCCATATAAAGTGGAGGAAAAATACAAGAGCTTTTACATCCCTTCCACCTCCTCTTTTCCGTGTGGATCTTATCTTCTTCTTACCTCCATCGTTGCTTCTAGATCTTGACACAATGTAGAACATGGCCAGCTCATCTACCTGCCCTGACGGCCCTCTCGACAGAGTCTGGAGGAGTTGTTTCGTTGCTCAAGGGAACCTGAACAGACTCGCTACCTCATGGTACCTTCTTGATCCAGAGTTTGCGTAGATTTGCCCATGGTTGGTTTCCCTGGACAGTGGCATTCTTAATGACAATTTCCTGATGCCACAAGATGATGAACAAGTATGTTTTGTTCTCTTCCTCCTCTAGCAAATAGGCTCCCCTATCTACCCCTTCCTTAGGGGCCTTCTAAAATTCTATGGGATTCAACTCCATCACCTCACGCCCAACTCGATTCTTCACATAGCTGGGTTTGTCACTTTATGTGAGGCCTTCCTCGGCTGTGAGGCCCACTTTGATTTGTGGTGCAAATATTTCTGCCTGGTTCCTCGCATCTGAGAGGACAATATTTTTTAGGTTGGAGGGGTCGAGGTGTCCATAATTTTTGGAGCTGGATATCTTGTTGGCACCCCCAAGACGACAACGAGACATGGCAGAGTGAATGGTGCAAATATTTCTTCTCCTTTGGCCGGTCGGTTCAATGTGAGCAGGCTAGTAGAGTGGTGGACGACGACTATGGTGGCAAACCAAGGTTGCATTTTTTCTGGGTAAACTCGGAATCTTGCCATATGGCTTGATCAGGTGGCGTCGACGTCCGTGCATTGTTACCTTGTTGAAGGTGTTGGTTCAAAGATCTACTTCGGGGTGATATCCTTATCTGGTTAGGTCCGTCAATATCGACATGCGAGCAACAATTCTCTCTTGAAGGCACTGTGTTGGAGCATTGTGTTCTTCTTTTACTAACAATGTCGTGGTGATTTGATTTCAAGATGTTGCCAAGCATGTCTGTTGTTTTCCCCTGCGACATTTTTCAGAGGTATGCATGTGTAGTTATCGATGTTTTTCGTTTCCCTATATGATTATAGTGGGGTGTTTATTTGCAATCTGGATCGCCGCCGGTGTGAAAAAAATGGATTTTGCGCTATAAATTATAAGTTTGCTTCCATAACAATATTTTAAAAATATTTAACAGGTAAAATTAACATCATATTTAGATTCCACACATTTTTCTAATAAAATTTCATATATAATATGTTAAAATAGAAGTTATGGTTTAGAAGATACAAATAATTTAGAAAATCATTTGGTCTGAGTCAAATATATTCCAAAATAATATTTAAAAATACTTAAAAGGTAAAAATAATCTCATATTCATATTCTACATATTTTTTAATCAAATTTCATATATAACATGTTCAAATCAGAGTTACGGTTTATAAGATATGGATGATTTTAAAAAGCATTTGTTTGACTTAAATATGATCCGTGGATGAATTACCTAAAACATCAGGGGGGGTTCAAAAATGTAAAATAACGGCTCGGGTGTGACTTAAACCGGATGGCGGGTTGATTTCAAGAAAAGACGGGGACTTTTGTGTAAAATACGAAAATAACGATTCGTTTTCACTTAAAACAGGATTGCGTGTTGAATTCTCTGAAATAGAGGGACTTTTCTGGGTAAACTCGGAATCTTGCCATATGGCTTGATCAGGTGGCGTCGACGTCCGTGTGTTGTTACCTTGTTGAAGGTGTTGGTTCAAAGATCTACTTCGGGGTGATATCCTTGGCTGACATCTGGTTAGGTCCGTCAATATCGACATGCGAGCAACAATTCTCTCTTGAAGGCACTGTGTTGGAGCATTGTATTCTTTTTTTTACTAACAATATCGTGGTGATTTGATTTCAAGATGTTGCCAAGCATGTCCGATGTGGATGGCCTCAAGTTTTTTTTTTGCTCTTTGTAAGCTGGATTTAGCATTATCGATAATAACTAAATAATATATGTCAGTGTGCATCATCTGATGTAGGGGCCGGGAAGTCTTTTCTTCTTTTTTTAAAAAAATAACATAATTAAGAAAAAAGTGTAGTGTCGTAGACTAGTCACAATGGGAGTAACTTAACTAGTAACATCACACATTTCAATATAAGATTGCTTATGTGGCAGTTAATTAATGAGGAGAGAGGGATTTGTCGTAACTTAGGTACTCTTTATGTAGTTCTAGGTCATCGATTTAAGGAATTAAATATGTGTTATATGTCATAAAAAGTATATCATTAGATTTCTATAATGATGTAGTTTCTAAATACATATTTTTTCTCACATATAATACATATTTAGATAGTTAAATCGTCAACCTAGAACTACGCGAATGACTTATTCACCGAGACGGAGATAGTACCACTCATATGTTACTATCCACTATGGAGATAGTAACATAGACTAATAACATCGGTAAGTTACTATTCTATGTTACACCCCACTATGAGCAGTCGTAGAGTAATGCCAACGCAGTTAAGTCCGTGCATGTGGCGGTTAAGCTAATTCCTGTACGACTGTGCATCCATAGTTAATCCCTTTGTCGCTTCGTACGTTTGTGTTGATAGAACAGTGCTTCGATTGATACGGGGTTTCTTTTCCCTTTTTTTTTGCAAATTGCTTCGATTGATAATGTGCCCATGCTTCACCATCATTCATTCATCATGTACCAATGCAAATATGCTTTATTTGTTGCTAGCTGCTGCTAACTACTTGCGCTGCTGTTGCCGGTGAAATTAACTCCATGTTGACCCATTAGAACATAATTCTGCTTGGTGGTCCCATGTACGAGCTATCCACAGCTGGGGGAATCCTATTTTCAGACAAAAAAGGTTATTGTTAGCTCCCTGGAAAGAGCTGTAGACATAACTCTCCCTTGATTCGCAGCTCAATTCACTGACAGAGATCCAGATTATGTGAAATGGTTGAGTAGAAGGAGATATTTTGCTCATGGTCGCTAGCAAGCAAATATTTGCTCGTCAAACACTTCTTTTTTTTCTTTAATACTTATTTTTTTGAAAAACTTCTAATCTATTCATCTTTAATCATGGCAGTACAACAAACACCGAACATAAAAATTACATTCTGTAGACCACTTAGCGACGACTACAAGCACTGAAGCGAGCTGAAGGCGCGCCGCCATCATCACCCCTCCATCGTCGGAGTCGAGCACAACTTGTTGTGGTAGACAGTCAGGAAGTCGTCGTGCTAAGGCCCCATAGGACCAGCGCACCAGAACAGCAACCGCTGCAGATGAAGAATAACGTAGGTTGGAAAGATTCAGCCCGAAGACATACAAACGTAGACGAATAACGACGAGATCCGAGTAAATCCACCAAAAATAGATCCGCCGGAGACACACTTCCACACACCCACCAACGATGCTAAACGCACCGCCAGGACGGGGGCTAGGCAGGGAGACCTTTATTCCATCTTCAGGAAGCCGCCGCCATCTCATCTTCCTGAACAGGACACAAACCCTAACAAGACAGAAAAAAGATTAAAAACTAAGCCCTCTCTCCGGCCCTTGGCAGGATCCACCGCGCCTTCATGGCCCTCGGGCCACCGGAGACGAGGCGGACCTGCGGCGGCAGGAACCCTAGCTTTCTTTCTTGGAAGAGGAGGAGCGACTTCCTTTTAATATTTACTCCCTCCAAAAAAAATATAAAAGCGTTTAGATCACTAGAAAAATCTGACTATATATACTTTGTCACTTTCTTTAATACTTCTTTCGTAAAAAAATATAAGAGCGTTTAGATCACTAGATAGAGTACTAAATTCAGAAGTCCCTAAAAATATCTGACTATATATACTTTGCCACATCAATAGATTCATTGCACTTTGTTTGACATGAAGTTTTGATCCGAGCAAGTCAAAGCAATCAATTGTATATGGAGTACTATATAGAACAAACAGCGGCAGCGTCCATGACATCTGCCCCGATTTGGAGGACTGACGATTTCAGAGATGGGTTACTTTTAGAACAAAAAAAGACATGTCAGAGATGGATAGACACCACACACCAGTACACCACTGCAAACTCCGGGACTCGTAAATTGACTAGTTATTATTACTAGGATTTCACAAGAATTATGTAAACGTGCTCTTGGAGATGCTTGACATAGAACCCTAATTGGCCCCAAACCATCAACTGACAGGACAATTGTTGCTAATCAAACAGCAACACATAATTTTTCCTTCAAAAACCAGCAGTACATCATAAAAAAACGGTGCCAGGCATGGCTTGATCCCTAATTGCCTTTTCATGAGAATGGGAGAAACCTGCCGTAAAGCTCCTACCATGTAAAGAGATAACAGATGTTTTCACCCGTTTTTACAACATAGTTTCACCGGCTCGCCAAGTCTACAAACACAAACATGACCCAGTTTTCCAACGCAAAAGGATCTATCTGGATGAGATAATCAGGAATATCATAAGGATCCATGGAACTGGTTCATCTCTTGGAGGTCACTCTACAGAGCAGCACCTCTGGTCGCATCCGGCAATCAACAAAATTTCAAGGGCAAACTGCTCGACGTAGAACATCATAGAATGGACGTCACGCGGACAGAGTGGTCTTCAGAACCAGTAACATAGATTGACCGCGTGGGGTGCCAGTCCACACTTGTTATAGGTGCAGTATGAGGAAGTGTCCTCAACCCTCTCTCATGGCCTTGCACCTGAAAGGGATATAGTGGACTGCTGTATTGGCATCTATCTACTTTAGCAAAACGAACTTAATTAGGGAGTGTGGACAATGTGGAAACCTGGTATATTGGAGCCCGAACCAAACCCGACGTAGCAAGAAGTCTCTTGCCATTAGAATCCAATGCTACCTCATGCATGCGTTTGTTAAAGCTCTCAGGGTTGCAAAACCTGGTGACAGAAGACAAATTAGGAGAAATCAGAAAGCAATGCTTCGCAGTTGCATAATACACCAACACAATATACCATGCTGTTCTGGCAAAATAAGAGTCCAATCAGGTAGAGCATTCGAAGTCTAGCAGTTCTCATGCCAAAAAGAAGTACGCCAGTAGTCCGTGCACACAAATTCAACTAGTTGGACTGTCTAAATCTAGCTTAATCGTACACAAATAACAATGTTCCTTTCAAATTTTCACCTAATATCAAGAAATCTAACGTGACATTAGATAATTCAGATATCAGAGGATGTGCGTTCACATGGGATAGCTCAAGATTGTTATGGGGAAAAAAAAACTTAATTGTCAATTCGATGCATCCTAGTAATTTTAAAATTATGTGCTATTACTGAGAGTTTCAAGTATGCATCTAAAACAAATATAGGAAAGGCCTCAAACCTGTGAATCGACAGACAGTTTCGTGTGCAAAGTGTGTGTGTGAAGTCTATATGCCACATGCGCCATACAAAAATGCAGGAGGAGATTAGCATAGAGATCTTGCTAGAAAAGTATTGTTACCTGAAACTAAATAGCGGATATAGCTAGATGAGAGCAACATATGTGAAAGAAATGAAGGGTTGAAGTACATTTTTATCAAACCAACACTAGCTGCCATTTGCAATTCAATGACGATTCACCAACTGCGAAATACTCTTACCTACTGCAATCTCTTGACCAAATAATCTGACCTTGATTGTGCAAGCTCCACTCAAATATCTAAAGATCATACGGTTAACATTAGATACAATACAACCACGCAAGCTAAGCCAAAGAATATGGGGTACATGTTTGTATACGATAATCAATTAATACAAGTACGAAGTCAAAGTTAACCTATAACAATGCTATAGTTGTTATTTTGCTTAAAGCTGATTAAGCATTGGAATTTAGAAGACTGCATAACTCACAAGGTCCAAAGGTACATACAATAACCATTGTGTTATCTGCTTGCATATATACATCAACAGAGTTGCATTTATGCACTAAAAGGGGCTATATACCTTTCCATCTGAGCCTAAACTGAAGATGCTTGTTTCAGCTGGCCCAAAAAGAACTGAGCTCACAGGGGAGTCATGGGCAGGCCATCCAGTGATTTGTAGACCAGCAGACATGTCTATGTGCAGTAAAGGAGTACTGTGCGCTCCAATAATCATAAAACACAAATAATATCTCAAAGAAACAACGTAACCAAGTTCTAGCTGTCCTCAAGCAATAAATGATATACATAATAAAAGTGGTAAAGGAATATTACACTAAAAGGATACCAAACATGTGAATCATTCCATCTGTTGCAGAGGCTGCCAAGATCTTCCCATTGTGATTGAAGCAAAGTGAAGTAATAGCAGGTGGATCCTCGCCAAGAGGGAGGACTGTCTTCAAATAGAAGAAATGGATATATAGATAACGAGAAGGTTACTGGCTAGATTCCTCAGCTAGGTTCAAGGTAAGGGGTTGAAAGAAAAAATCAGTACCAGAGGCTTCCATGTTTTCATATGCCATACTGTCAGGGAAGCAAATCCTGTTCTATCAAATATAGTTGATCCATGCCTGAAAATCAATTTAAAGCTGGAAATAAGACAATACAATTGACGGTACAATAAGACAATGGTATTTGAGAGCTACTACTTATAGTTCAAATTGATATGTGAAAACAGGACAAAACGCAGCTGTCAGAAACAGAAGTTTAGCAGTAACGCTTTTCTGTAGGAAAAAGAAGCTGCCATTTTGCAGTAACTGGCAACTGATTTCTTACGAAGCAAGAGATTTGAAGTTTACCGTCTCGATGCAGCTGCAGAGACAAACACGGGATCTACAGGGCTACACTTCAAATCAAGCACACTGCAAGAAATTGAAAAGCTTCATCAACATAGATACAGTTGTGAGCCCAAAAGTAATAGGTGGTAACTTCTAACCTTGGGAAGTCCTTGGATGTACTGAGGTCACAAACAACTCTCTTTGCATCAGCATTCCAAGCTTTAATGCCTCCATTAGCTGTGCCTATGAGCAGCTATTGTCAAGAGAAATGGGTGATAAAACAAAAGTCTTAAAATATGTTCTTCAAAGGTGAAATGGTGTGGAAAAACCAATGTGGAAGAATTAAAATATACGATAGGCATACCAAGCGATCAGATCTGCATTCCCAAGAAAGTGCGCTGACTTCAGCCCCACAATATATAGTGGCATTTTTTGATGATGGTGTTGATGAGTCGTATGTCCAGATTCTTTATAAGAGTTTAAAAAATCAACAGGTCAAAATCTAGAAACTTCCAGTTAGGCAAAAAAATAAATCAGAATTAAGATAGCGCAGTTACCTCACTGTGCCATCAGTCGAAGAACTAGCAATATTTGATCCAGAAGCAGAAAATCGACAGCTACTTATTGAACTGTTATGGCCTAAAAATGTTTCCTGTTAGCAGGTTTAATTAGTGATATAGGAAACCACAAAGATGGAAGGTTACTAGGGATAAACTATAGCTTACCTGAAAATCCACCTTCACTTCAGGAAAGTCTTCCTCTGTCACCAAAATCTGCTCATTTTCTGCAACAAAAGAAACATATTATGCTTCAAGGTTTTCATATATAAGACAAATCTAGTATCCTAAATGGGCATCTACAGAACAAATACATTGAAGAACATCAAAATAGAAATATATGTTCGGTGAAGCATAAAAGTAATCCAAAGTATGGATATTAGAATGGTTTATGAGGAAGAAAGGTTATGTCCAGTGGGGGAAAAGGTTGACCAAAAATAATTAGTTACCTCACATAAACCAATGGTAAATAATCATACATATGCTTGAGAAAAACCAGAGTCTAAAAATATATGGTATGAAGAAAAAACTATAGCTAGTAAAAAGAGCCAACCTGCATTGCTCATCCGAGAAGAATCACACAATTTCTCAGCTCTTGATTTTGCTGAACTCAAAGTCTGTGAATTGACACCCTGTACAGTTGTACTTGAAGTTGAGGATTCTTCATAGACTCCTGAGAAAGCTTGTCCCCCAACGGAGGAACCAGCTGTAGTAATCTTGAGTAAATTCTTGTGTCCGGAATTAATACTATGATCATTCCTGTATTTACCAGTTATGAGATATTTAGCAGATACCCTTAGGAGCTTGAGATTCATAAAAACTCTAGCAGTCACATTCTACGTCATGCTCTACCATCTACATTGATAAGATATGTAATCTAACACTCCCCCGTTCCAAAATTAAGGTGCATCAATTATCATGCAAGTCAAACGATTGTATGTTTGACCAAGATTACAGAATAAAATATCAACATCTCCAATACCTAATATATAAAATATGAAAATACTTTTCATGATGGATCAAATGATATAAATCTGGTATGTAGATATTGATATATTTTTCCTAGAAATTTGGTCAAACATGCACACGTTTGACTTTTAAAAAAACTAATACACCTTATATTTTGAAACGCAGGGAGTAGTCTGAAGCTAAGAGCACTTGATGAACATAGTTTTCCTAGTTCTTTCCCATCTGTAAACCAGCTGTTCGTATGCAAAGTTGCAAACAGATGATAGCCTAATTACAGAAGGGCATGCCTCTGAAGATATATGAGCAATTTTGCAGTCCAAAGAGCATAGTTTTACCTTCTCAGCAGGGATAGTTCAACTTCCTTGACCTCTAACAATGCTTGCAGCTCTGACAATTTGTTATTCAGTTGCTTTATGTCACTCTTGAGGCACTTGATCATATTCTTTTCAGTGCTAATCTTCATAAGAGCTGGGATTCGTGGAAAACTTAAGGATAGAACAGTGTTTAAGCAAACCATGATGTTAGTTTGGCGGTCGACAAGAATGCGAGTAAATTATAAATCTGATAAGAAGTTTGTGTATTAGGAAAGATGAACAGCATCCTGCTAACTTGAGCACAATTGAATGCGATTGCTGTAAAAGGATATGAGTACCATTGAATATCCCACTTAAGAAGTTCCGAAATGAAAGAACCAAAGTATCTGACCATTCTTTGGAAAAATACATACAGAACTGTGGATCCAAGCTTGGGTTCTTAATATATGGTATAGCTGCATAGTGTCATCGAGATTGGCAAAGCGTAAGTAGAAGCAGACACAATGTGGGCAACAGAGCACTAGAAGGCTAAGAAGACGCACCAAACCATGCTATCCAATCTTCACGCTTTTGCATCAGATAACTGCCGCCTACGCTAAAGAATTCAATAACTTTTTCTTGCCTTCCAGATTTCAAGGCATTGACAACATAATAACGTAATACTGACTGCTCCAGTTTAAGAAGCGCCGTGTAGAGTACCGTGTCCGCAGGTGAAGTGAAACACTGTTTTAAAAAGCTGAAGATGCTTAGCAGTCTATCCAGTTGGTATTTTGGTATGTACACTGAGAACACTAAATCTAGGATCTTGTCTACTTCAAAGTTCCTGCCTATCTCGGTGGACAGTTCTGCCTCGTAAGCTTGCAGCGTGTTCGTGAAACCCCTGAACACAAGAAACTCCCTCACGAGTTCTTCGGCATACTGCACATTCTCCATTTCTGTCCAGTGTTGCTGCAAATGGAAAGAAATAGTAGTTAAGAGCATAAAAGTTTAAGCATGATGAAAAGAGTAAATGTGAGAAACTGACACTAGGCCAGCAATGATCTCCACCCTACCCTAGAAAGTGTCAAGCAGGGACGGATCTAGATGGTGTGCCGGATGTGTGCACCGGCATAACCAGAAATTGTCGAGGCAAGTGGAGCTTGAGTAAACAGTTGGTGAGAACAAACTCATACCTCAAAACCTAATGGCCAAAAATTGCAGACCGGGTGGAGGTAGCAGGAACGCGATGTCGCGACGAGGAAGGGCGGTAACGGCGATGGCAGCGACGCGCGTTAGAGGCTGGGGTGTTTTGGGTGCCGCGTGGTGCTGGGGGCGAGGGGGGGAGGGGGGATGGGGGGTGGGCGTGGGGCGGAATTGAGGCGTCGGCGGTGACGCGAGGTAGCGGCGGCAGCCGTAGGGCACGCGGCGGTGGACTATCGATTGGACTGAGGAGGAAGAGCAAAGAAATGTACAGGTACGGGGGAGAGCAGTAAAGCTTGGCTCTCGAGAGCGAAAAAAAATTCTTTAAAAAGAATAAGATTTTTTTCCCCATAATCCTAATTTGTATTCTTTTCCCAAAAGAACGGAAGGCGTATACGAGTGTTAATCAAATGCAAGCACTAAAACTGCTAAAACAAAAGAAAAATACAATTAAGTTTTTGGGGTGGTCTTCATCATCATCCTGCACATTCTGATGGTGTTGATGTTGTCACCACTAGAGTTTCACGTCATTACGAAATAAGAAGCTAGTATTCACACTGCAACGTCAATTTTCTTCCTCGGCCACTCAGGCACATCCACGAATTCCAGCAAATGCAAAGTCAAATATTTTCAAGAACTTTACACATGCAGCTCTTGAAAGGTTTGAGCAAAAAATAGCTAACCTTATGAAGAATCAAGAGAGCTTCTAGAGAGGTGTGGAGACTCATATTCATAGAGTTAATATTTGCACTGATACGTTAATTGTGGTTGTTGCTACTATTAGAGAGCGACCAGGGACATGGATGTTCCACCAGAGAGTGGTGATGGTGAAGATGTGAGCATATATGAGCGTGCACCTAGAGCCACTCCATCCAGACCACCTAACGCAAGTGAGATCTACTTCAGTTCCAGCGACGACTGATGGCTCTATTTTCCGATCCATCTTAAAGCTCATTTGTTTCATAGTAACTCTATATATCATGTCATATTGAGCTATTCATACAATGTGTATGTTCATTATGTATAAATATCATTTTTGATTCATTTTCATGCGAGCTTTCCATACTCTTTAGTTTTTGTTAGTTTTATTAGTTTTCTTTTGTTTGTTGCCTTTGTAGGTGTATTGACACTCCAATGGACTTGGCACCTCACAAATGACCAACTTGGGACCAAACCAAAGAAGTTCCAGCCATCAGATCCAGGATCTTGGGATAGTTGGACAATTTGGCATTTTCCAATGAGGCTAGATTAAAGAGCCAATAACATGGGTGTCTCGGGCTTTTTTGATACAAAATCAACGAGCCCAAGAACATTAAAATCAGATTCGTATGAAGAAATGACAACCAAAATACAAAACTACACGTGCAAACTTGTGAGGAAAGATGATGCACGGTACGACCGTGTACCAACCTACCAGGGCTGCAAAATAAGTCCCTGAAATTTTTCACCAGTTCATCTAGGTTTGTTCCTACGTGGTCCTTGGAGTCCAAGGGGGTGTTGGGAGAGGATTTAGCTCCCCTAGAGCCCTTGGATGAAGGGGTAGGTGGAGGATTGATGTCACTTGAAACTACGTCGGTATTTCCCCAAAGATGACAGAATGATATAGTACAGCTACGGTAGGTATTTCCCTCAATTGTAAAACCAAAGTATCAATGCAGTAGGAGAACCAAGCAACACTATATAAACGGCACCTGCACACAGAGAACAAATATTTGCAACCTGACGTGTAAGAGGGGTTGTCAATCCCTCCACGGTAAAAAGATAGATTGATTTGTGGTAGACCGGATAAATAGTTCTCGATAAAACGCGAAATAAAATAAGTAATAAAAAAGTGCAACAAGGTATTTTTAGTTTTTTGGAATAATATATCTGAAAATAAAAGCGAATAAAAATATATCTCAAAGCAACTATGATAAAAGAATAGACCCGGGGGTCGTAGATTTCATTAGTGGCTTGTCTCGAGAAATAGCATACGGTGGGTAAACAAATTATTGTTGGGAAATTGATAGAAGATCGAATATGACGATATCTAAGGCAATGATCAATATATAGGCATCACGTCCAAGATTAGTAGACCGACTCCTGCCTGCATCTACTATTATTACTTCACACATCGACCACTATCCATCATGCATCTAGTGTATTAAGTTCATGGAGAAACGGAGTAATGCAATAAGAACGATGACATGATGTAGATGAGATCTATTCATGTAGGAATAGCCCCCATCTTGTTATCATTAATAGCAACGATACATGCGTGTCTTGCTGCTCCTTCTGTCATTGGGAAAGAACACCGCAAGATCGAACCCATCATAAAGCACCTCTTCCCATGGCAAGAAAAATCGATCTAGTTGGCCTAACTAAACCAAATATTCGAAGAAGAAATACGAGACTATAAATAATCATGCATATAAGAGATCAAAGAAGACTCAAATAATATTCATGGATATAGATCTGATCAAAGTTCATCGGATCCCAAATACACCGCAAAAAGAGTTACATCAAATAGATCTCCAAGAGACCATTGTATCCGGAATCAAAAGAGAGAGAGGAAGCCATCTAGCTACTGCCTACGGACCCTTAGGTCTATGATGGACTACTCACGCGTCATCAGAGAGGCACCAATGAGGATGATGAACCCCTCCGTGATGGTGTTAGATTGGATCTCGTGGCTCTGAAACTTGTTGGCTGGAATTGTGTTTCGTTGACTCCCTTAGGGTTTCTGGAATATTTGGAAATTTATAGGGCGAAGAGGCGGTGCATGGGGGCTACGTGGGGGCACAACCACCCTGGGCGCGCCCTGGTGGGTTCTGCTCCCCACGGGCCTCCCCTCTGACGCTTTCTAGGCACATATAGTGTCTTTTGGTCTAGAAAAAATCTTCAAAAAGTTTCGCTGTGTTTGGACTCTGTTTGCTACGGATACTCTGCGAAGCAAAAAAAGCAAAAAACAGCAACTGGCATTGGGCACTATGTCAATAGGTTAGTCCCCAAAAAGGATATAAAGTTGGTATAAAATTATTGTAAAACATTCAAGAATGATAATATAATAGCATGGAACAACCAAAAATTATAGATACGTTGGAGACGTATCAGCATGCCCAAGCTTAATTCCTACTCGTTCCCGAGTAGGTAAATGATAAAAATAGAACTTTTGATGTGAAATGTATCCTAACATGTTCATCACACATTCCTTTCTTTTGTAGCATGGACATTTGGACTTTTATATGGTTCAAAGCCATAGTCTAGTTTTGGCATGAAGATTTCAATACTCAAGCATATAAATAAGCAATTATGTCTTTCAAAATATCAACACTAAAGAATATTATCCCTAACTCATCATGCTCAATCATTGATCCATTCATGAAACGCATATTAGCTACATCCAATGCTCAAGTATGATCATAGTGCTCCCTAGTTGGTGTTTTATAAGAGAAGATGGAGACTCAGATAAAAATAAAAAATGCATAATAGATAGGACCTTCGCAGAGGGAAGTAGGGATTTGTAAAGGTGTCAGAGCTCAAAGCAAAAATTGAGAGATAAAAAATTTTGAGAGGCATACTTTTCCCGTCAATGAAAACGAGTGAGTAATTCCCAACACTTTCCCTGCTAGATATATCATAGGCAGTTCCCAAACATAAAATAAAATTTGTTCCTTTTCCACCATTCTTTCATAATCCATGGCTAGTTGTATCCATGGATGTCTTCCATACCAATACTTTCCAAATAATTTATTATTTAACAACTGATAACCCACAAGTATAGGGGGTCGCAACAGTTTTCGAGGGTAGAGTATTCAACCCAAATTTATACATTCGACACAAGGGGAGCCAAAGAATATTTGAATGTATTAGCAGCTGAGTTGTCAATTCAACCACACATGAAGATTAATTATCTGCAGCAACATGATCGATAGCAAAGTAATATGATAGTTCTGATAGTAGTGACAGCAGTAATAGTAACAGTAACAGTGATAGCAGTATTTTTGTAGCAAGTGCAACAGTAACGATAGCAGTGGTAACTTAGTAAGAACAATATAAGATAAATTCGTAGGCATTGGATTGGTAATTTGTTGGATGATATTCATCATGTGTCAGTCATAACCTAGGGCGATACGACACTAGCTCCAGTTCATAAATATAATGTAGGCATGTATTCTGTAAATAGTCATATGTGCTTATGAAAAGAACTTGCATAACATCTTTTGTCCTACCCTCCTGTGGCAGCGGGGTCCAATTGGAAACTAAGGGATATTAAGGCCTCCTTTTAATAGAAAACCGGAACAAAGCATTAACACAGGGTGAATACATGAACTCCTCAAACTACGGTCATCACCGGGAGTGGTCCCGACTATTGTCACTTCGGGGTTGCCGAATCATAACACGTAGTAGGTGACTATAACTTGCAAGATCGGATCTAGAACATAGATATAATGGTGATAACATAAATAGTTCAGATCTGAAATCATGGCACCCGGGCCCAAAGTGACAAGCATTAAGCATGGCAAAGTCATAGCAACATCAATCTCAGAACATAGTGGATACTAGGTATCAGGCCATAACAAAACTAACTAGATTACATGATGAATCTCATCCAACTCCTCATCGACCAGCGATCCTATGAAGGAATTACTTACTCCCGGTGGGGAGCATCATGGAATTGGCAATGGAGAAGGGTTGATGATGATGAAGAACGAAGATTCCCCTCTCCGGAGCCCCAAACGGACTCCAGATCTGGCCTCCCAATGAAGAACAGAAGGTGACGACGGCTCCGTCTCGTGGATCACGTCGGTTTCAGGGTCTACGCGGGCCACCAGGTGGGGACAACCCACCTGGGTGCACCTGGGGGGCAGGCGCGCCCTAGTGGGTTGTGCCCACCGAGGTGGCCCCCTCAGGTGACTCTTGGCTCCAGAAATTCTCTTTTATTGTATAAAAAATCCTCGCAAAGTTTCGTTCCATTCTGAGAACTTCTATTTCTGCACAAAAACAACACCATGGTAGTTCTGCTGAAAACAACGTTGATCCGGGGTTAGTTTCATTCAAATCATGCAAATTAGAGTCCAAAACAAGAGGAAAAACATTAGGAAAAGTAGATACGTTGGAGACGTATCAACAACATAAAGTAAATTTCTTTTTCATTTCGGGACTGGGCATCCCTATTACCGTCGTACTCTCGTGCGATGACAAGTGAATAAACAATCTTCTTGAGAATAACACATCTAGCACGGAAAATATTGGCAATCGCTGCCGCTTCATGAGCGGTATGGGCACAGAAAAAGGAAATCCATTTTGAAAATAGAGATGGCACATACAAATTTGCTAAGAACAGCACATAAATATCGCATATAGGTAGGTATGGTGGACTCATATGGCAAAACTGGGTTTAAAGATTTTGGGTGCACAAGTAGTATTTCTACTTAGTACAAGTGGAAGCTAGCAAAAAGATTGAGAAGCAACCAACCAAGAAACGAGAATTCACATAAGTGAGCATTAAGCATAACTAATACCGAATAATGCACCATAAGTAGGATGTAATTTCATTGCATAACTATCGACTTTCGTGTTTGCATAGCATTACTGCAGGATGTTGCTAACGCGACACTACGATCAGAGACCCTTCGACGAAACTGTGTGTGATGCAATAATCACAAACGGTGGTGTAAAAAACCGTCAAAAAAGACGCAAAACGTTTGTGATGACAGATGCATCAAACACGGTTCAGATTTTAGTTGCGTGTGCGATTCAGGGCATACGGTTCAGTTCAATTAACCGTTTTCGATGAGGAGGAACAAAAGAAACGGGCAGCCAGATGAAGGTGTGTGCGATGTACATCATACGGTTCACTCGGATGAACTGTTTGTGATTAGGCAACACAAAAGAAACGGTCAGTCAGATCAAGGTGTGTGCGATGTACATCACACAGTTCACTAGGATGAACTGTTTGTGATTAGGCAACACAAAAAAAGGTCAGCCAGATCAAGGTGTGTGCGATGTACGACATGCGGTTCATCCGAATGAACTGTTTGCGTTGAGACAAGAGAACAGAAATGGTTCAATATAACAAATACCATAAATATTGTAAGGTTCAAATTCAAAGATTACAACTCCCAAATTCAAACATTGCAAGCTGCGTCATTTCTGAAAAGGGATCAGCCGCTGACAAGTCATGTATGGGTTTGACACAATAACTTTCAATTGCTTTGCCATATGCTTTACCAAAACGAAGTTTGGCATTTTGGAGGCACTTCCATTCCACAGTACCAGCCGGCTCTGATAATCATACCATTTATCTTTCCTAATTAAATGTGTGTTCAACCTCAGTACCCTTAGCACCTTTGCTCTGGCAAGAAAGAACCTAGTGAGTGTAATCTCCGGCGGGGTCCCTCGGTAGGAGTTCAAAGTAATATTTGAGAGATGCAGATCCAGTCATTTGAGATTGTCGTTATAAACATCATCCACCTCCGGGCCTAATATGCACTGCAAAAGAAGAGAATGTGTTAGTGCCTACATGAAGTTTTGAACACTTGACAGACGAACATACAAACCCTAAGCCAATATGGGGTGGGGGTGTATGTCATAAAATCCTCCAAAATTCCTTCAGAAATTGTAGTACATTGTCATTGTAAACTTGGGAAAAGGTGCAAAAAATTGAACTCCCTTATGGTTAACATTTAATAGGAAAGGAACATCACCTCGATATACAACTTCTTCAGGCATGGAAAGCATCTCAGGCAACTAATAACTTGGTCCAGGTTAGGGCCAACAGATTCTAGTGCCAAGACCTTCACTGTGCCCAGAGTCTGGGTGAAGCTTCGTTGGATGATAGACGAACATACATCTTCAAAACTAGAAATAATGTTGATATCAAGAAGGAGAGGTATATAAGGTGACTGTTGTACCTGAAAGTTGAAGTATTTGACAGACGAGTAGCCCACCACTTTCAATTTCGGCGCAAAAATGGCATTGGTTCTTGTTGGACCTTGTTGATCAACTAGAAGTAATCTCTCAAGTGAAGGTGTGTCCTGGATGACCATATTGTGGTCCACCTTTTGTGATCTCTCATTGCAGCACCAGCAACACACATAAATAGTCTGGAGAGTCCTGGAGGTGATGTGCAAGGTACTCGACCAAGTCATCGCCTGAAGACGAAGGAACTCGAGTGCAGTACAGCCACGGAGCAGGCGCTCCATGTCATCCTTTGGGATGCGGACGACGACGAGGTTGAGGTGCTTTAGTCGTGGTAAAAAAAGAGCAGGCGCGTCATTAAGGGGGGGGGAATGGAAGTTCATGAATTTGGTGAGGCGCAGCATGGGCGCGAAGCGGAGCGCGGACGTTGGCAGCAAGTGCATATGACCATCATTATAACTTAGCTTCTCGAGCTGATCTATGGCGCGGGATTGGAACCACTCGTCAAGCTTGGCTTGGTCCTTGCCATTGGAATGGAACTTGCCCGTGATAAGGCCTTTGATTGGGCCATCGTGACTGCCGAGGATCTGGGAGAACGCATCCAAGCTTTGGCGATAGCCATGGCAGAGCTTGTGGGCGTCGAGGAGGTCGACAGGGGTGCGGAGCCATAGGATGCGCCACCATCGGGAAAGGGCGGTTGTCCTCACCTGATATTTGATTGGGAGGAGGGATATGATGACTATCAAGATATCATCGGGGAGGTTGTTGATGAAGTCTAGGCCTGCTGGAGTCGCTTGCGGTTCTTTCTCGACCCGCCTCCGCTTGTCGGCAGCCTCGTTCTCCACCTTGTTGGCAGGGACGAAAACCTCTGTCTCCATATTCACGCCATGCTCCGGTGCTTCAGCAGCCCCGGCGTCGCCACTCCCTCGATGGGGCGCTTCGGCGGCATCCTCGTACACTGACGACTTTGAGGACTCAAAGCGGCATCGAGGATGCGGGCGGAGAGAGAGGAATTGTGTGTGTGGCGAGGATGGGGGGCACGGCCGCTCGGTGGCGCCATTAATATAGACCAGTGGGAGCGAGGTGGGCGGTGGTCCAAGGCTGTCTCGCTTCCCGGTGAGAACAACTACTTAATCTCTAGTATGAATGAAATCTATGCTTAATTACTGAATTTTAGTTGTAAAAAATAGATAGTGCTATTGATTTTAGCTGCATATTTTGACAAATCGCAGTGTCTCTTGGCTTAGCGCCAAAGTCTGGCTTTAATTTGCATACCGTAATCTGAACCGTTTGCGTTGAAGAGATGAACAGATCCTGCGTTGAACAGCTTGTACACTTCCCAGTGAGCCTGCACACCGGACTGCGCTCGCATGCCTTCCATTCAGTCAAGCAGCTGTCCACACGGCACCTCCTATAGCCATTAAAATCAAGACACATGGCGTCACGTGAATGGTTAACCGAACGCACGCAGTTTGAATTATAGAAACGTTTGAGATATTAAAGCGACAGCTATTATTTTCAAAATGTCTTTGTTGGTTGTCATTATTCGAGTGCGCCTTCTCTCAAAATGGACACGAAAAATACTAGAACATGTTGATGCCGCTCCATGATAGCATGCCAAGTTTCATGAATTTCAGACAAGTTTTGGATTTACTAGAATTTAAAAACCAGACATCTCAATGTTTTGTCGGCAATCAACGATGCCTGATATTTGAAATTCATTCCCGTTTCTTGCATGGGACCTAAGCATGCACCCAAGGACACATATTTGATTTTTCAACCAATTTATATGCATTGGAGCATGTGCATGTAGTTCAAATTTGAATTATGCACGTAAATGCATTGAAAACACACTTAATGCATAAAAATGTCCAAACGAACCCCCCAAAATCACAAAAAATAACACAACACTCATGTTGTTCTATGTTGACACGAGAAATTTTTTGAAAGAAATAAGAGGCAATGGATATCGTTTCGTCCCCAAAGGTGGGGCGTTCCCTACCGAAACCATCATGCTTATTGTGAGAAGCTCTGGTTTGTGAGAAGTATATACCCAAACCTGCCCCAAATGGGACAAAAAATTTACCACGGCATGTTGATGCCGCTCCATGATAGCATGCCAAGTTTCATGAATTTTAGACGAGTTTTGGATTCACTAGAATTTAAAAACCATGCATCTCAATGTTTTGCCGGCAATCAACGGGGCCATGGTGTTTGAAATTCATTCTCATTTCTTGCATGGGACCTAAGCATGCACCCAAGGACACATATTTGATTTTCCAACCAATTTATATGCACTGGGGCATGTGCATGTGGTTCAAATTTGAATTATGCACATATATGCATTGAAAACTCACTTAATGCATAAAAATGTACAAACAAACCCCAAAAAATAACACAACACTCATGTTGTTCTATGTCGACACGAGAAAATTTTTGAAAGCAATAAGAGGCAATGGATATCGTTTCGTCAACAAAGGTGGGGCGTTCCCTACCGAAACCATAATGCTTGTTGTGAGAAGCTCTGGTTTGTGAGAAGCATATACCCAAACCTGCCTCAAATGGGACAAAAAACTTACCACGACATGTTGGTGCGGCTCCATGATAGCATGCCAAGTTTCATGAATTTCATACAAGTTTTGGATTTACTATAATTTAAAAACCAGGCATCTCAATGTTTTGTCGGCAATGAACGGCGCCCTAGTGTTTGAAATTCATTCTCATTTCTTGCATGGGACTGATAACCCACAAGTATAGGGGATCTATTGTAATCCTTTCGATAAGTAAGAGTGTCGAACCCAACAAGGAGTAGAAGGAAATGACAAGTGATTTTCAGCAAGGTATTCTCTGCAAGCACTAAAATTATCGGTAACAGATAGTTTTGTGATAAGGTAATTTGTAACGGGTAACAAGTAAAAAAAGTAAACAAGGTGCAGCAAGGTGGCCCAATCCTTTTTGTAGAAAAGGACAATCCTGGACAAACTCTTATATAAAGGAAAGCGCTCCCGAGGACACATGGGAATTATCGTTAAGCTAGTTTTCATCACGCTCATATGATTCGCGTTCGTTACTTTGATAATTTGATATGTGGGTGGACCGGTGCTTGGGTACTGCATTCCTTGGACAAGCATCCCACTTATGATTAACCCCTATTGCAAGCATACGCAACTACAAAAGAAGTATTAAGGTAAACCTAACCATGGCATGAAACATGTGGATCCAAATCAGCCCCTTACAAAGCAACACATAAACTAGGGTTTAAGCTTCTATCACTCTAGCAACCCATCATCTACTTATTACTTCCCAATGCCTTCCCCTAGGCACAAACAATGGTGATGTGTCTTGTAGTCGACATTCACATAACACCACTAGAGGAAAGACAACATACATCTCATCAAAATATCGAACGAATACCAAATTCACATGACTACTTATAGCAAGACTTCTCCCATGTCCTCAGGAACAAACATAACTACTCACAAATCATATTCATGTTCATAATGAGAGGGGTATTAATATGCATAAAGGATCTGAACATATGATCTTCCACCAAATAAACCAACTAGCATCAACTACAAGGAGTAATCAACACTACTAGCAACCCACAGGTACCAATCTGAGATTTTGAGACAAAGATCAGATACAAGAGATGAACTAGGGTTTGAGAAGAGATGGTGCTAGTGAAGATGTTGATGGAGATTGACCCCCTCCCGATGAGAGGATCGATGGTGATGATTTACCCCTCTCGGAGGGATGTTTCCCCGGCAGAACAGCTCCGCCGGAGCCCTAGATTGGTTTCGCCACGTTCCGCCTCGAGACGGCGGCACTTCGTCCCGAAAGCTTCCTTCTGATTTATCCAGGACAAAAGACTTCATATAGCAAAAGATGGGCACCGGAGGCCTGCTAGGGGGCCCACGAGGTAGGGGGACGTTCCCAAGGGGTAGGGCGCGCCCCCACCCTCGTGCATGGTGGGTGGACCCCCTTTGGTGCTTTATTCGCCCAATATTTTTTATATATTCCAAAACTTACTTCCGTGGAGTTTCAAGACTTTTGGAGTTGTGCAGAATAGGTCTCCAGTATTTGCTCCTTTTCCAGCCCAGAATTCCAGGTGCCGGCATTCTCCCTCTTCGTGCAAACCTTGTAAAACAAGAGAGAATAGGCATAAGTATTGTGACATAATGTGTAATAACAGCCCATAATGCAATAAATATCGATATAAAAGCATGATGCAAAATGGACGTATCAACTCCCCCAGGCTTAGACCTCGCTTGTCCTCAAGCGGAAGCCGATAACGAAAATATGTGCGCATGTTTAGAGATAGAGGTGTCGATAAAATAAAATATGAACATGAGGGCATCATGATCATTCTTAGAACAACACATATATATATATATGTTGTCATACGATTTCTTATGCTAAGGTAACAATCTATTCACAATGTGAAGTATGAATCAGAAACTTCATTGAAAACTAACAAACTATAATCCCACCCCCCCTGGGCGCGCCCTCCACCCTCGTGGGCCCCTCGTGGCTCCCCTGACGTACTTCTTCTGCCTATATATCTCCATATACCCTAAAAACATCCGGGAGCACAATAGATCGGGAGTTCCGCCGCCAGAAGCCTCCGTAGCTACCGAAAGCTAATCTAGACCCGTTCTGGCACCCCGCCGAAGGGGGCAATCCCTCTCCGGTGGCAATCTTCATCATCCCGGTGCTCTCCATGACGAGGAGGGAGTAGTTCTCCCTCGGGGCTGAGGGTATGTACCAGTAGCTATGTGTTTGATCTCTCTCTCGTGTTCTTGAGGTGATACGATCTTGATGTATCGCGAGCTTTGCTATTATATTTGGATCCTATGATGTTTCTTCCCCCCTCTACTCTCTTGTAATGGATTGAGTTCTCCCTTTGAAGTTATCTTATCAGATTGAGTCTTTAAAGATTTGAGAACACTTGATGTATGTCTTGTCGTGCGTATCTGTGGTGACAATGGGATCTCACGTGATTCACTTGATGTATGTTTTGGTGTTCAACTTGTGGGTTCCGCCCATGAACCTATGCATAGGGGTTGGCACACCCTTTCCGTCGTGATTCTCCAGTAGAAACTTTGGGGCACTGTTTGAGGTTCTATGTGTTGGTTGAATAGATGAGTCTGAGATTGTGTGATGCATATCATATAATCATACCCACGGATACTTGAAGTGACATTGGAGTATCTAGGTGACATTAGGGTTTTGGTTGATGTGTGTCTTAAGGTGTTATTCTAGTACGAACTCTAGGGCTGTTTGTGACACTTATAGGAATAGCCCAACGGATTGATTGGAAAGAATAACTTTGAGGTGGTTTCGTACCCTACCATAATCTCTTCGTTTGTTCTCCGCTATTAGTGACTTTGGATTGACTCTTTGTTGCATGTTGAGGGATAGTTATATGATCCAATTATGTTATTATTGTTGAGGGAACTTGCACTAGAGAAAGTATGAACCCTAGGCCTTTTCAACACATTGCAATACCGTTTACGCTCACTTTTATCATTAGTTACCTTGCTGTTTTTATAATTCCAGATTACAAATACCTTTATCTACTATCCATATACCACTTGTATCACACTCTTTTCGCCGAACTAGTGCACCTATACAATTTACCATTGTATTGGGTGTGTTGGGGACACAAGAGAATCTTTGTTATTTGGTTGCAGGGTTGCTTGAGAGAGACCATCTTCATCCTACGCCTCCTACGGATTGATAAACCTTAGGTCATCCACTTGAGGGAAATTTGCTACTGTCCTACAAACCTCTGCACTTGGAGTCCCAACAACGTCTACAAGAAGAAGGTTGTGTAGTAAAGATCAAGCTCTTTTCTGGCGTCGTTGCCGGGGAGGTTAGCACTCGAAGGTATATCTTTAGATCTTGCAATCGAGTCTTTTAGTTTCTTGTTTTATCACTAGTTTAGTTTATAAAAGAAAATTACAAAAAAATGGAATTGAGTTTGTCTCATACTATAGCGACAAGACCTCAAACGGTCCAATCTCTGTGCTCTGGTGTCATCCCTGGATCAGTAATGCTGACACCACACAGTACTCGGAGGATTTATAACAGAGTAGCAATCACACACTTATTACATCGAGTGTCTCAATAGAGAACTTATTACAATAATATGGCTTAAGGCCATCTAATAACGATAACAACGGAAGGCTTGGAAGATAAGTGAGTCCATCAACTCCAATGGCATCACTGAGTATAGAACCACGACCTAAAACTCCTTAATCATCGTTTGAAAAGTCTGCAACATTAACGTTGCAGCCCGAAACGGGTCAGCACATGGAATATGCTGGCAATGTAACACATAGAGAGTAATGGAATGGAACAGTTATACTATATGCATATTTGGCTGGTAGAAAGCTCTATGGTTACAGTTTTGCGTAAAGCCAATTTTTCCCTACTGCAAAGGAATAAATTTATTTAACTATCATGGTAGTTGTTAAACATTGAGAATGGTTGACAGCATTCTCAATCCCAATTAAGCATCATCATTAACAAAACCCAACAAAATTAATTTAGAGTAACATGTTGAGATTCACATGATAATCCAGGTACTAGATACTCAAGATGTCCATAACCGGGGACACGGCTAATCATGATTAGTTTAATACAATCTGCAGAGGTTTGCCCACTTTTCCCCACAAGACTCGATCGCCTCCGTTTGGTTTCTCGCACTACATGGTGTTTGAGAAGACGGATGACCGAGACATAGTCTTTCAGAAGCGCTCGCACCTTACGATCAGGTAGACCGTACCACCTACATCCCCTAGATCTGCTAGTCTACCACTATAAGAGTTCGCACGACTTAGTCAACTATGCTAGAGCCCATAATAGCTTGTGGTTGCACACAGAAGTTTCTAGTATGAATAATCTCATGATCCCTTTGAGCCTGGGTGGCGGTCCAAAAGGAAACAGGCAAGTCCTGGATTACCCAGGTGCCTCAATCCACCCAGATGTGTGTTCAAGTTGCCACCTTAGATAAACCATTAATTAACAATCTCACATCTGTCATGGATATCACTCACCCAATCCATGTCTACTAGCATAGCATGGCACAATAAGCAAACATAGAAGTAACTCCCAAAGGTTTGATAATAAAACAGGTAATAGGTACTACCTCAACTACTTCCCATCCCACAATTTAATTAGATCCTAATCATGCAATGTTTGAGTATTGATCTAATGCAATAAAACTGGCTAGTAGAAAAGGTATGATCAAAGTGTTACTTGCCTTGCTGATGATCCGCGAAACCTAGAGATTCGAAGTAACAGGCGGCGCACTCCGGGTACTCTATCGCAAACAAACAAATAAGCATATAATAAGTACTCATCTAATGCACAGGTAAAAGTCAAATAAGAGATCTAACCAGAAAATTCAACTTAAGAACTCCGGTTGGCAAAAAGAATCAAATTGAACGAAGCAACGAAAGTCAAACGGCGAAAGAAATCAACTTCGTTCTACCAATCTGGATCTAAGGCAATTTTTACAGTAGCAAAAACTTGTTTAAGTTGGTTAAACAGATAGAGGGTTTCGAGACGAAACTCCACGCGCTTGAATCGCCTGATTCCGATAAACGAGCGAAAAGTTATACTAAAAAGAAAATCAGACCAGGAATCCCGATCAGAAAAATCACGGATTTAATCCGAGAAAAAAGAAAAACGACGAACGTTCGTTAAAACGAACGAACGACGAACGCTCTCGCTAATTAAATAAATCGGAAAAACCGATCTATTAAAAAAACCGAAACTAAAAAAACCGATGAAAACCGACGGAAAAACCAAACGGTTTTTCGAAAAAAACAAAAAAAACGGCACGGACTTCGAGGCGACCTCGGGTGGCGTGCGGCGGTGAGGCGGTGGCATCCAGCGGCGGCGGCGGTGGCGGGCGGCAGTGGCGGGCGGCGGCTCGGGGCTGGGGCTAGGGTTTGGCTTCGGCTGGGCCTCCCCCCGGCTTATAAAGGCGACCAGGCCAGGAGTCAGGGTCGGACACGGCCCGTTAGGTCGGTTCGTTTTTTTAAAATAATTACGCGCAGAAGAAAACTAAAAAGAAATACTAAACGGACTCCAAAAATCCCGAAATAAATTTTCCCGGACTTGTAAAATCAAGCCGCACAAGGTGAACATTTATTTGGGGCCTAAATGAAATTTTGAAAAATGCACATTTTTCCTTAATTCAAATAAAATAACGAAAAACTCCGAAATAAAATCTTATTTTATTTTATTATTAACTCCTCAATATTTCTTTATTTTGGGAAATTCATTTTATTCCCTCTCTCATATTTTTGTAATAGAAATAATTGATGATAAAATAATATAATCAAATGATCCTATTCTCATAATTTGAGAAAACTCAAATATGAAAATAATGAATTCCCCAACTCTCTCCGTAGGTCCTTGAGTTGCGTAAAATTTCTAGGATCAACCAAAATGCAAAATAAAATATGATATGCATTTATGATCTAATGTATAACATTCCAAATTGAAAATTTGGGATGTTACAAACCTACCCCCCTTAAGATGAATCTCGCCCTCGAGATTCGGGTTGGCTAGAAAATAGGTGAGGGTGGTCCTTGAGCAAATCTTCCTCTCGCTCCCAGGTGGCTTCGTCCTCCGTGTGGTGGCTCCACTCAACTTTGCAAAACTTGATAACCTTGCTGCGAGTGACTCGACTGGCAAACTCGAGAATCTTAACTGGTTTTTCCTCATAGGTCAAATTATTATCCAACTGGATTGTTTCCAATGGCACTGTGTCTCTCAAGGGTATGTCAGCCATCTCCGCGTGGCACTTCTTCAACTGAGAAATGTGGAACACATCATGAACTCCTGACAATCCTTCGGGCAATTCCAACTTGTAGGCCACTTCTCCCATACGCTCCAAAACTCGATATGGTCCTACAAATCGTGGCGCTAACTTTCCTTTAACCCCAAAATGCTTTGTTCCCCGAAGTGGAGATACTCGAAGATAAGCTCTATCTCCAACTTCGTAAACAGTCTCCTTGTGTTTAGAATCTGCATAACTTTTCTGTCTGGACTGAGCTACCTTGAGCCTATGGGAATCAATTTCACCTTCTGTTCAGACTCTTTAATCAAATCAGGTCCAAACAACTGGCGGTCTCCAACTTCATCCCATGACAACGGTGTCCTGCACCTCCTTCCATACAAAGCTTCGAAAGGGGCCATCTTTAAACTGGTTTGGTAACTGTTGTTGTAAGAGAACTCTGCATATGGCAAATTGTCGTCCCAACTAGATCCATAACCTAGCGCACAAGCTCTCAGCATATCCTCCAAAATTTGATTGACTCTCTCGGTCTATCCATCTGTCTGTGGATGAAAAGCTGTACTGAATTCTAGCCTGGTACCCAAAGTTTCGTGCAACTGCTTCCAGAACTTTAAGGTAAACTGGGTTCCTCTATCTGATACGATACTCCTCGGAACTCCATGCAGACATACGATCCTGGTCATGTATATCTTTGCCAACTTAGCACTAGTGTAAGTGGTCTTTACCGGGATGAAATGAGCTACTTTTGTCAATCGATCGACTACAACCCAAATCGAGTCATAGCCTGAACGAGTCCTGGGTAATCCCGTAATAAAATCCATGCCTAACTTATCCCACTTCCATTCGGGTATCGGCAATGGTTGTAACAATCTTGCTGGCTTCTGATGCTCTGCCTTTACTCTCTGACATACATCACAAACTGCTACATACTCCACAATATCCTTCTTCATTCCGGTCCACCAGAAAATATCCTTCAAATCCAAATACATCTTGGTATTTCCTGGGTGAATTGAATATGGTGAATCATGTGCCTCTTGCAGTATCAACTTCCTGGTCTCCGGGTCATTGGGCACGTAAACACGGTCTTCAAACCATGGGGTATCGTGCTCATCCTCACGAAATCCCTTAGCCTTTCCTTTGCTAAGTTTCTCCTTTATAGAGGCAATCTCTTTGTCAGTCTTCTGAGCTTCTCTGATTCTATCCATTAAAGTTAACTGAATCTCCAATGCTGCTACATAGCCTCTCGGAACTATTTCCAAACATAGTTCACGAAGATTTTCTGCTAACTCCATTGGTATTTCTCCCGTCATTAATGTATTGACATGGCTCTTACGGCTTAATGCGTCAGCTACTACATTAGCCTTTCCGGGATGGTAATGCAATCTCATATCATAATCCTTGATGAGCTCCAACCATCTCCTTTGTCTGAGGTTTAACTCCTTCTGTGTGAAAATGTATTTCAAACTCTTATGGTCCGTGTACACCTCATAATGGTTTCCAATGAGAAAATGTCTCCAAGTCTTCAGTGCATGCACTACGGCTGCTAACTCGAAATCATGCGTAGCATAATTCAACTCATGAGGTTTCAGTTGTCGTGAGGCATATGAAACAACTCTCCCTTCCTGCATAAGCACTGCTCCAAGTCCTCGACGTGAAGCATCGCAATACACCTCATAATTCTTGGTCTGGTCTGGCAAAATCAACACTGGTGAAGTAACCAAACGTTTCTTCAACTCCTGGAAACTAGCCTCACATTCCTCCGTCCATATGAACTTGGTATCCTTCTTCAACAACTCTGTCATAGGCTTCACAATTTTTGAGAAATTCTCAATAAATCTCTGGTAGTATCCTGCGAGTCCAAGAAAACTCCAGATCTCTCCAACTGTTGTTGGCGCTTCCCACTTGGTCACGGTATCAACTTTAGTGGGGTCAACTGCTATTCCTTCTCCGGATATAACGTGTCTGAGGAATCCTACTTCCTTCAACCAAAATTCACATTTGCTAAACTTGGCATATAATTGATGTTCTCTGAGCTTTCCAAGAACCAAACGCAAATGTTCCTTATGTTCCTCTTCATTCTTTGAGTAAACCAGGATATCATCAATGAACACCATGACGAACTTATCCAAGAACTCCATAAACACTTTGTTCATCATGTTCATAAAATAGGCAGGTGCGTTAGTCAGACCAAATGACATAACGGTATACTCGTACAACCCATACCTGGTGGTAAAAGCTATCTTAGGAATATCCTGTTCTCGAATCTTCAACTGGTGGTATCCTGATCGCAGATCGATCTTGGAAAATACCTTAGCTCCTTGCAATCGATCAAACAGATCATTGATCATTGGTAGTGGGTACTTGTTCTTGACCGTTACTTCATTCAATCCTTGATAATCAACAACCATCCTTAACGATCCATCCTTCTTCTCCACTAGAGGTACTGGCGATCCCCAAGGCGAAGAACTTGGGCGAATATATCCTTTATCCAGTAACTCCTTAATCTGCTTCTTAATTTCCACCAAATCCTTTGCAGGCATCCTGTATGGTCTCTTCGATATTGGCCCTGTGCCTGGCAATAGCTCAATCAAAAACTCAATATCTCTATCCGGTGGCATGCCTGGCAACTCCTCTAGAAATACATCAGGGAAATCCTTCACTATTGGTACTTCCTCCTGCACAACTCCTGTTAAGCAATTTACTTGAGTCCTCTTTGGCACATGTCGGGATACATACTTTATCCTTCTCCCTTCTGGTGTGGTAAGCAAAATTGACTTACTAGCACATTCAATATTCCCTTCATACTTTGATAACCAATCCATGCCTAATATCACATCCAATCCTTGGGATTCCAATACTATTAGGTCTGAGGGAAAAACATAGTTACCAATCCTTAATGGTAACCGATCACACCATCGACTAGCCATATATTCTGCTCCAGGCGAGGTTACTAACATGGATGACCTAAGGGCTTGGGTTGACAGATTATACTTATCCACAAATCCCCTTGAGATGTATGAATGCGATGCACCGGTATCAAAAAGAACGAGTGCAGTAAATGACTTAACCAAAAACTTACCTATTACTGCATCAGGCCGAGCTTCAACCTCCTCCACACTAACGTGGTTCACCTGTCCCCTGTTGAAAGGGTTTGGCTTCTTCCCAGAGCTTCCATTGCTATTTCCATTTTGTAATTCAAGACATTCATTGGCATAATGTCCGGTCTTCGAACGCTTAAAACAAGTGACTTGGCTCAGGTCTTTCTTGGCTGGGGTTGATGGGTTGGTGCGATTCTGGCCGTTGCTTCCTCCATTACCATTACCATTCCTGGTGCCATTGTCATTATGCGAGATACCTCCTCCATGGGTATGCTGAAAATGTCCTCCCGATCTAGGGGTAAAACGTGGCTTCTGCTGAGCTCCTGAATTGTACTTTCCTTGTGCATACTTCCTCTTGCGACTTTTAATTTGCTGCTGCTTGCCTTCAATCATAAGAGCACGGTCTACCAACTCCTGGTAGTTGTTGAAGGTTGCTACCATCAACTGCATGCTCAACTCATCATTCAATCCTTCCAGAATTTTCTCCTGCTTAGCTGCATCCGTAGCAACATCATTTGGGGCATAACATGCTAACTTACTAAAGTCTTCCACATACTGGCCAACTGTCCTTCCTCCCTGGCGCAAGTTGCGAAACTCACGCTTCTTCATGGCCATAGCTCCTGCTGAAACATGGGCAATACGAAAAGCCTGCTGAAACTGGTCCCATGTGACAGTGTCGACAGGGAAAGTGGCTTTGAAATTCTCCCACCATGATGGTGCGGGTCCTTCAAGCTAATGTGCGGCAAAGTTCACCTTCTCCGCATCTGTGCATCCTACTGTGGTCAACTCTCTAGCTGTCTTGCCGAGCCAATCATCTGGTACTATTGGCTCGGTGCTACTGGAAAACACTGGCGGGTTCAGCCTAAGAAAACGGGCTAAGTGATCAACAAGTGGTGGTGGTGGTGGTGGTGGTGGGTTGTTGTTGTTGTTCCCCTGATTCTGATTCTGGACTAGCAACTGCATCAATGTGTTCTGCTGCTGGATCAACTGGGGGAGCTCCGGTGGGAAGGTAAATCCGGGGTCACGTCTTGGAGGCATCTGAGGGTTTAGAAAATATGAGATGTAAGAATAGAGGGGGTCTAAAGAGAAAACACTACCCATATGCACATGAGGCAAAAGCAAACAATTCACTCATTCAATTAAACAAGGGCATACAATCGATCTAACTATCGCAAAAGTGCTCGGACTACTATATTTACATGGTGGACTACTACTACTGATGAGGTGGTCTACTAGAAATATTCTTCGGTTGCAGACTCCATGATATCTGCTCCGGCTTCATCAACATAGTTATCATCGCTATCATCTGGATCCGAGTCGGTGTCGTCGATGATGATGTAGTCTTCCGGGCGAATCTCCTTGGGTTCTTCGTCTTCATCTACTGGTGTAGGGCCTCCCATAAATATCCCGATCTTCTTGATTAGTTCGTCATTCTTATCCACCAATACTTCAATTTCTTCTTCATAATCTTCACGTGTAGCCTTGAGTTCTTCCTCCAGTTCCTTGATTCTTGTCTTAGCCTTCTTCAGATCTATCATGTCGGCGCACATCTGGTTCTCCTGTCGTCGAATGTGCTGGTTTAATTCCTGAATAAAAGCTGCAATTGATCTATCCTTTCTAGTGCTGATCATCTCCCACTGTTCATCTCGGCGCCCACAAATCTGGTAGATAGTATCCTTGAGATCATTGCGGTAGACTTCTCCAATGCGTCGCATGGCGATGTGAGCTGCCATGCTCTTTCCTAGACTCCAAGTTGGTGCATCAAAAGAAAACTCTATGGGCTCAGTGACTGGCATGAACGTCCTTCCTGGAACTTGAACTTGAATCATCCAGCGCTCTTCTTTAGGTAATGTGGCGTTGTAGATTCCGGTGAAGCTTGGTACTCCTATGTTCAGGTATCTAGTGACTTCCTTCAAGTGACGTCCAAAGGGTGTATCGTCATCCGGTTGCATGAACTTGTTCTTTGCATCCGCCATCCTAAAGAGTAGAAAAGATGAGAGGTCAGAAAAGAAGAGAATGAATAGTGATCTAGGTCTTTAGCTTAGTGGTCGTGTCCTACAGCCAGCGTGTGCTCTGATACCATCTCTGTAGCGACCAGACCTCAAACGGTCCAATCTCTGTGCTCCGGTGTCATCCCTGGATCAGTAATGCTGACACCACACAGTACTCGGAGGATTTATAACAGAGTAGCAATCACACACTTATTACATCGAGTGTCTCAATAGAGAACTTATTACAATAAATATGGCTTAAGGCCATCTAATAACGATAACAGCGGAAGGCTTGGAAGATAAGTGAGTCCATCAACTCCAACGGCATCACTGAGTATAGAACCACGACCTAAAACTCCTTAATCATTGTCTGAAAAGTCTGCAATATTAACGTCGCAGCCCGAAATGGGTCAGCACATGGAATATGCTGGCAATGTAACACATAGAGAGTAATGGAATGGAACAGCTATACTATATGCATATTTGGCTGGTAGAAAGCTCTATGGTTACAGTTTTGCGTAAAGCCAATTTTTCCCTACTGCAAAGGAATAAATTTATTTAACTATCATGGTAGTTGTTAAACATTGAGAATGGTTGACAGCATTCTCAATCCCAATTAAGCATCATCATTAACAAAACCCAACAAAATTAATTTAGAGTAACATGTTGAGATTCACATGATAATCCAGGTACTATATACTCAAGATGTCCATAACCGGGGACACGGCTAATCATGATTAGTTTAATACACTCTACAGAGATTTGCGCACTTTTCCCCACAAGACTCGATTGCCTCTGTTTGGTTTCTCGCACTACATGGTGTTTGAGAAGACGGATGACCGAGACATTGTCTTTCAGAAGCGCTCGCACCTTACGATTGGGTAGACCGTACCACCTACATCCCCTACATCTGCTAGTCTACCACTATAAGAGTTCACACGACTTAGTCAACTATGCTAGATCCCATAATAGCTTGTGGCTGCACACGGAAGTTTCTAGTATGAATAATCTCATGATCCCTTTGAGCCTGGGTGGCGGTCCAAAAGAAAACAGGCAAGTCCTGGATTACCCAGGTGCCTCAATCCACCCAGATGTGTGTTCAAGTTGCCACCTTAGATAAACCATTAATTAACAATCTCACATATGTCATGGATATCACTCACCCAATCCACGTCTACTAGCATATCATGGCACAATAAGCAAACGTAGAAGTAACTTCCAAAGGTTTGATAATAAAACAGGTAATAGGTACTACCTCAACTACTTCCCATCCCACAATTTAATTAGATCCTAATCATGCAATGTTTGAGGATTGATCTAATGCAATAAAACTGGGTAGTAGAAAAGGTATGATCAAAGTGTTACTTGCCTTGCTGATGATCCGCGAAACCTAGAGATTCGAAGTAACAGGCGGCGCACTCCGGGTACTCTATCGCAAACAAACAAACAAGCATACAATAAGTACTCATCTAATGCACAGGTAAAAGTCGAATAAGAGATCCAACCAGAAAATTCAACTTAAGAACTCTGGTTGGCAAAAAGAATCAAATCGAACGAAGCAACGAAAGTCAAACGGCGAAAGAAATCAACTTTGTTCTACCAATCTGGATCTAAGGCAATTTTTACAGTAGCAAAAACTTGTTTAAGTTGGTTAAACGGATAGAGGGTTTCGAGACGAAACTCCAGGCGCTTGAATCGCCTGATTCCGATAAACGAGCGAAAAGTTATACTAAAAAGAAAATCGGACCAGGAACCGCGATCAGAAAAATCGCGGATTTAATCCGAGAAAAAAGAAAAACGATGAATGTTCGTTAAAACGAACGAACGGACGAACGCTCGCTAATTAAATAAATCAGAAAAACCGATCTATTAAAAAAAACCGACGGAAAAACCGAACGGTTTTTCGAAAAATAAAATAAAAAAACCGGCGCAGACTTCGAGGTGACCTCGGGCGGTGTGCGGTGGCGAGGCGGCGGCGTCCGGCGGCGGCGCGTGCGGGCGGCGGCGGGCGGCGACTCGGGGCTGGGGCTAGGGTTTGGCTTCGGCTGGGCCTCCCCCCGGCTTATAAAGGCGAATGGGCCAGGAGTCCGGGTCGGACACGGCCCGTTAGGTCGGTTCGTTTTTTTAAATAATTACGCGCAGAAGAAAAATAAAAAGAAATACTAAACGGACTCCAAAAATCCCGAAATAAGTTTTCCTGGGCTTCTAAAATCAAGCCGCACAAGGTGAACATTTATTTGGGGCCTAAATGAAATTTTGAAAAACGCACATTTTTCCTAAATTCAAATAAAATAACGAAAAACTCCGAAATAAAATCTTATTTGATTTTATTATTAACTCCTCAATATTTCTTTATTTTGGGAAAGTCATTTTATTCCGTCTCTCATATTTTTGTAATAGAAATAATTGATGATAAAATAATATAATCAAATGATCCTATTCTCATAATTTGAGAAAACTCAAATATGAAAATAATGAATTCCCCAACTCTCTCCGTGGGTCCTTGAGTTGCGTAGAAATTTCTAGGATTAACCAAAATGCAAAATAAAATATGATATGCATTTATGTTCTAATGTATAATATTCCAAATTGAAAATTTGGGATGTTACACATACGCTTCACCTTTTTAATATCTTTCGTGAGTATGATGGAAAGGATAATTGTGCTCAAGTGCTAGAAGAAGAAATCTATAAAATGTTTGGCACTAAATATTTGAATGATGAGCATGATTGCAATGTTGTTAGTACAAATTATTTGAACATCCATGATACTAATGATGATTGCACTAGTTATGATGAAAATGTCTCCTATAAACATGTCAATTTTTGTGGAGTACATTGGGTTTGTAAGTACACACCAAATAGGGAAGATAGATATTGCAAGAGGCAAAAGTACTTATAAACTAAATTGTTGCAAGAAAGGCTAGATGAATGTGCTGAAAATTTAAATTATCTTGGCCATACTTGTGAGCTTTGCAATGAACATGATCATTTCAGTACCCAATGCAAATTGTTTCATGATCGTATCATGTCCAAAAATTGTGATGACTTGATTTCCCTTGCACATCATAACGAACTTGGTTTGCTCTTGGGTTATGAAGAAATGAAACGTATAACTAAGGATATTCCAAAATTTTCCCTTGATAGAGTTCTTCATTTTGATCTAGAGGAAATTTATATGTATTGTGCGGTGAATTGTATTGAAAATCCTTATATTGCCAACTACATAAAGAAAAGAAAAGAAATAGAAGATGAAGAGAATACTAATGAAAGGGAAGAGACTTCCCAATATCCTCCTATTATTTCTTACGATGAATCAGGTAACGAGGAGGAGCCTCCTATTCAACGAATCTCATTAATAAGGAGCTCCAAAAAGAGGATTGAACCCACACATGATGTGGTGAAGAAGAAGAAGAGAAAAAGGAAGAGAGGTAAAAAGATATCTCTCCCAAATAGTGTTGCTCCTATTACTATTGTGCCTCATGAAAATATAATTGTAGAAGATAATGATACTTCTTATGATCTTGAAAATCTTTTTGGCACTTGCTTGGAAGAATATGATAATTGCTATACTATTGGTGCTATCCATACTATTAATGATGATAGTGATTATGCTTATGATATGAAAAGGCCCAAGCTTGGGGATGCTATGTTTGATGAAGATGATGTTTTTGAGAATATATTTGCTGCAACTAATGTTTGTCCTAAGCTTGGGGATGCTACGTTTAATGAAGATGATATTTTTAGTCTCCCAAGTTTTGATATGCAAATTTATAATGATGATAGCATGCCTCCTACTTATGATGATTATTGTGATGATACTTATGCTATAAAAAGTAGTGATTATATTTATAAAACTTTTCATGATTATGATTATCCCTTCTCTGAACATTACTCTTTTAATGTGGAAACAATTTATAGTATTTGAGTCTCTTATTATACTCCCACTATTCCGATTGAGAAATTTTTTGCTTATGTGGAGAGTAGTAAATTTTCTATGCTTGTAGATCATGAAAAGAATGATTTAGGTGTTGGTTATATTGTTTAATTCATTCATGATGCTACTGAAAATTATTATGAGGAAGGAATATATGCTTGTAGGAATTGCAATAATATCAAGTTTCCTCTCTATGTGCTTAAAATCTTGAAGTTATGCTTGTTTTACCTTCCTATGCAAGTTGATTCTTGCTCTCATAAGTTGTTTGCTCACAAAATCCCTATGCATAGGAAGTATGTTAGACTTAAATGTGCTAGTCATATTCTTCATGATGCTCTTTTTATGTTACAATTCTTATCCTTCATGTGAGCATCATTGAAATCATCATGCCTAGCTAGGGGCGTTAAACGATAGCGCTTGTTGGGAGGCAACCCAATTTTATTTTTATTACTTGATTTTTGTTCCTGTTTAGTAATAAATAATTCATTTAGACTCTGTTTAGATGTGGTTTTATGCTTTTAATTAGTGTTTGTGCCTAGTAGAACCTTTGGGAAGACTTGGGGAAAGTCTTGTTGATCATGCTGTAAAAAACAGGAACTTTAGCGCTCACGAGAATTGCTGCCATTTTTATTTGGAGAGTGATATTTAGTTAATTATTTTTACAGATGATTAGTAGATAAATTCCTCAGGTCTAGCAATTTATTTTAGAATTTTATGAGTTCCATAAGTATACGTTTGATCCAGATTACTACAGACTGTTCTGTTTTTGACAGATTCTGTTTTCGATGTGTTGTTTGCTTATTTTGATGAATCTGTGAGTAGTATCGGAGGGTATGAACCATAGATAAGTTGGAATACAGTAGATATTACACCAATATGAATTTAGAATGAGTTCACAACAGTACCTAAGTGGTGATTTATTTTCTTATACTAACGGAGCTTACGAGTTTTCTGTTAAGTTTTGTGTTGTGAAGTTTTCAAGTTTTTGGTAAAGATTCAATGGACTATGGACTAAGGAGTGGCAAGAGCCTAAGCTTGGGGATGCCCAAGGCACCCCAAGGTAATATTCAAGGACAACCAAGAGCCTAAGCTTGAGGATGCCCCGGAAGGCATCCTCTCTTTCGTCTTCGTTCATCGGTAACTTTACTTGGAGCTATATTTTTATTCGCCACATGATATGTGTTTTGCTTGGAGCGTCATTTTATTTTATTTAGTTTTGCTTGCTGTTTGAATAAAATACCAAGATCTGAAATTCTTAAATGGTAGAGAGTCTTCACATAGTCGCATAATTATTAGACCACTCATTGAGCTTCACTTATATATTTTGGAGTAGTTTGTCATTGTTCTAGTGCTTCACTTATATCTTTTTAGAGAACGGTGGTAGTTTTATTTTGAAGAAATAGATGAACTCTAATGCTTCACTTATATTATTTTGAGAGTCCTAAACAGCATGGTAATTTTCTTTGGTTATGAATTTAGTCCTAATATGTTAGGCATCCAAGTGGGATATAATAAAAACTTTCATATAAAGTGCATTGAATACTAAGAGAAGTTTGATACTTGATGATTGTTTTGAGATATGAAGATGGTGATATTAGAGTCATGCTAGTTGAGTAGTTGTGAATTTGAGAAATGCTTGTGTTCAAGTTTGTGATTCCCGTAGCATGCACGTATGGTGAAGCATTATGTTAAGAAGTCGGAGCATGATGTATTTATTGATTGTCCTCCTTATGAGTGGCGGTCGGGGACGAGCGATGGTCTTTTCCTACCAATATATCCCCCTAGGAGCATGCGCGTAGTACTTTGTTTCGATAACTAATAGATTTTTGCAATAAGTATGTGAGTTCTTTATGACTAATGTTGAGTCCATGGATCATACGCACTCTCACCCTTCCACCATTGCTAGCCTCTCTAATACCGCGCACCTTTCGCCGGTATCATACACCCACCATATACCTTCCTCAAAACAGCCACCATACCTACCTATCATGGCATTTCCATAGCCATTCCGAGATATATTGCCATGCAACTTTCCACCGTTCCGTTTATTATGACACGCTTCACCATTGTCATATTGCTTTGCATGATCATGTGGTTGACATCGTATTTGTGGCAAAGCCACCGTTCATAATTCTTTCATACATGTCACTCATGAGTCATTGCACATCCCGGTACACCACCGGAGGCATTCATATAGAGTCATATCTTGTTCTAAGTATCGAGTTGTAATTCTTGAGTTGTAAGTAAATAAAAGTGTGATGATCATCATTATTAGAGCATTGTCCCAGTGAGGAAAGGATGATGGAGACTATGATTCCCTCATAACTCGGGATGAGACTCCAGACGAAAATAAATAAATAAAAGAGGCCAAAGAAGCCCAAATAAAAAAAATAAAAAAGAGGCCATAAAAAAGAGAGAAGGCCCAAATAAAAAATGAGAGAAAAAGAGAGAAGGGGCAACGCTACTATCCTTTTACCACACTTGTGCTTCAAAGTAGCACCATGATCTTCATGATAGAGAGTCTCCTATGTTGTCACTTTCATATACTAGTGGGAATCTTTCATTATAGAACTTGGCTTGTATATTCCAATGACGGGCTTCCTCAAAATGCCCTAGGTATTTGTGAGCAAGCAAGTTGGATGCACACCCACTTAGTTTCTTGTTGAGCTTTCATACACTTATAGCTCTAGTGCATCCGTTGCATGGAAATTCCTACTCACTCACATTGATATCTATTGATGGGCATCTCCATAGCCCGTTGATATGCCTAGTTGATTGAGACTATCTTCTCCCTTTTTGTCTTCTCCACAACCACCCTTCTATTCCACCTATAGTGCTATATCCATGGCTCACACTCATGTATTGCGTGAAAATTGAAAAAGTTTGAGAACATCAAAAGTATGAAACAATTGCTTGGCTTGTCCTCGGGGTTGTGCATGATTTAAATACTTTGTGTGGTGAAGATGGAGCATAGCCAAACTATATGATTTTGTAGGGATAGCTTTCTTTAGCCATGTTATTTTGAGAAGACATGATTGCTTAGTTAGTATGCTTGAAGTATTATTATTTTTACGTCAATATTAAACGTTTTGTCTTGAATCTTATGGATCTGAATATTCTTGCCACAATAAAGAAGAATTACTTAAAGAAATATGTTAGGTAGCATTCCACATCAAAAATTCTATTTTAATCATTTACCTACTCGAGGACGAGTAGGAATTAAGCTTGGGGATGCTGATACGTCTCCAACGTATCTATAATTTTTGATTGCTCCATGCTATATTATCTACTGTTTTGGATGTTTATGGGCTTTATTATAAACTTTTATATTATTTTTGGGACTAACCTATTAACCCAGAGCCCAGTGCCAGTTTCTGTTTTTTCCTTGTTTTAGAGTATCACAGAAAAGGAAAATCAAATGGAGTCCAATTGACGTGAAACTTCACTGAACTTATTTTTGGAAGGAAAGCAACCCGTGAGACTTGGAGTCCACGTCAAGGAAGCTTCGAGGAGGCCACGAGGTAGGGGGGCACGCCCACCCCCCTAGGCGCGCCCTCCACCCTCGTGGGCCCCTCGTGGCTCCCCTGACGTACTTCTTCCGCCTATATATCTCCATATACCCTAAAAACATCCGAGAGCACAATAGATCGGGAGTTCCGCTGCCAGAAGCCTCCGTAGCCACCGAAAGCCAATCTAGACTCGTTACGGCACCCTGCCGGAGGGGGCAATCCCTCTCCGGTGGCCATCTTCATCATCCCGGTGCTCTCCATGACGAGGAGGGAGTAGTTCTCCCTCGGGGCTGAGGGTATGTACCAGTAGCTATGTGTTTGATCTCTCTCTCTCTCTCATGTTCTTGAGGTTATACGATCTTGATGTATCGCGAGCTTTGCTAATATATTTGGATCCTATGATGTTTCTTCCCCCCTCTACTCTCTTGTATTGGATTGAGTTTTCCCTTTGAGGTTATCTTGTCGGATTGAGTCTTTAAAGATTTGAGAACACTTGATGTATGTCTTGCCGTGCGTATCTGTGGTGATAATGGGATATCACTATGACGCCCGGATATTTAAGCTACAGTAATACCATGCTAATGATGCCACATCACCACAATTACTGTTGTTAATCCCGCGTTAGTTCAAACCGATTCAAATTCAAATTTGAGTTAATGGCAAACATCAAAAGTTTTCAAACATTATAACTAAAATGTTCGGTTTGCGGCAAATAATCCATACATTAATTTGGTGAAGAAACCACATTTTATAAAATAATTAAATGCTCTAAGATAAGTAAAACAATAGCTGAAACAATTATTTAAACATCTCTTAAATGATAAAATTATTGAAAACCACTTTTTTATAACTACAAAAATAATTGAGGGAGTGGTATAACTACTATTACTAATTTAGGTGCTAACTATATGATTTAAAAAAACTAAAACAATTTGAAAGATTAAATAAACAGAAAAGAAATTGAAAAAGAAAAGGAAAAGACAAAAAATAACTCACGACCCAACTGGGCCACGGCCCAGCTGGCCGCACACCCAGCCGGCCTAGCGGCCCAGCTCCCCCTCCCGAGTCATCTTCATCCACTGTGCGTGCGACCGAGCGTCCATGCCCGCGGTCACCGCCCGACCGGCTCGCCGTCCATGTCGCTGCAGCTGCTCGGGCGGATAAGGGCGCCGTCCGCCCCTGGCTAACCCTAGCCTCAGATCCACTTCCCCCTCCCCCCATCGCTCTCCCCCTGTCGCCCCGGTTCCGCTTCTCCCCTCTCACCCGAGTGCCATCGCCGGCGTCCACTCGCGCCCTCGTGGCCACCGAGCTCCCCGGCGCCCGAGCTACTGTCTAGGAGGACCGCCATCATCTCATCCATCGCCTGAGGCACTGGTTGGAGCCGGCGAGCCGCCTCGACGCCATCTGCCTCGATCCCCTTCATCGGACGCCGCCGCTACCTCGCCGTCGATCCCCTCGACTCCGGCACCCCTGGCTCGCCTGAGCCCCCTGCCGGCCCTCTGTGAGCCCCCACATCCTCCCCTCTTCCCTTGAGATCTGGCTCCCCCACTAGCTACCACCGCTACCACGTCCGAGAACTCGTCGCCACCGTTTGACTCTCCGCCGTGGCCACAGCTCACAGGACTCGCGACCGAGCTTTGCCTCGTGTTCCTGAGCCCCCCAAGAACCATTTGATGCCCTTGGGTCGCCTCGCCATACGTTGCGACCCTGAAACCGAGCTCACCAAGCTCCGGCCATCGCCTTTGCCCGTCGCCGGCTTCGCTTGGGACCTCCCTCGCTCCCACCCCTAGCACCGTTGGACGCGGGACTTCAAGCACGTTCGAACGCGACCAGCGATGCCCGTTTTGGTGGCCTGTAGCCGACTTCCGATGACATCCCGTGCGTCGCCACCGTGTTTTCGTTGTCGGCGGCTAAACGCCGGTGCCGCTGACGTGTCCGCTTAACCCAGCCGTTAATGACGTCCAGTGCCACTGACTGCTGGGACCCGCCTCCTAATTAACCACAACTTAATTAAACTGGCTAATTAACTAACCTAATTACTCCTTAACATGTGGGGACTCCCCTGTATTTAGCCCTGGGTTAAATTTAACCACTGATTAAAATGGTTGAGACAGTGACAGGTGGGACCACTCCACTGTTCTAGTGGATAAGGCTGACTTGTCGGCGGCTGACTCAGCTGACCAGACCCACCAGTCAGCCTCTCTGTTGCATTTACTGGGTACACTTCTGTGTACCCATAGTAATTAAATATTAATTTATTTTCGAATTAAATTAAATCCAAAAATTAGTAGTTCAAATAAAGGTTTGAAAATTAATGTAAAATAAATGGTAGCTCGGATGGAAAAACTTTGTATATGAAAGTTGCTCAGAACGACGAGACGAATTCGGATACGCAACCCGTTCGTCCGCCACACATCCCTAGCATAGCAAACACGCAACTTTCCCCTCCGGTTCATCTGTCCGAAAACACGAAACACCGGGAATACTTTCCCGGATATCCCCCCCCTTCGCCGGTAGCACCTAGTACTGCATTAGGTCACCTCTAGCACCACATATTGCCATGTTATGCTTTGTGACGCTTTGATTGCTCTATTATTTATTGTGTTCCCCTCCGTTACTTCTTTCCGGTAAACCCCGAGACTGCTGTCGGTACCCCTGTGATCGACTACATCGACGACGAACCCTTCTTGCCAGAGCAACCAGGCAAGCCCCCCTTGATCACCAGATATCGCCTACTCTTCTCTATACTGCTTGCATTAGAGTAGTGTAGCATGTTACTGCTTCCCGTTAATCCTATCCTGATGCATAGCCTGTCATTGTTGCTACAACTGTTGATACCTTACCTGCAATACTACATGCTTAGTATAGGTTGCTAGTACTTCATTAGTGGCCCTACATTCTAGTCCGTCTGCCATGCTATACTATCGGGCTGTGATCACTCGGGAGGTAATCACGGGTATATACATACATATATACATACTATACTTGTTATGACTAAAGTCAGGTCGGCTCGTTGAGTACCCGCAAGTGATTCCGATGAGGGGGCTGAAAGGACAGGTGGCTCCATCCCGGTAGAGGTGGGCCTGGGTTCCCGATGGCCCCCGACTATTACTTTGTGGCGAAGCGACAGGGCAGGCGAAGACCCCCTAGGTGAGAGGTGGGCCTGACCCTGGTCGGCATTCGCGGTTACTTCAAATTAACATGCTTAACGAGATCTGTGTATTTGATCTGAGTCTGGCTACTGGCCTATACGCACTAACCAACTATGCGGGAAAAATTATGGGCACTCGACATCGTGGTATCAGCCAAAGCCTTCGTGACATCAGCGACTGAGCGGCGCGTGCCGGGTTGGAATGGAACGCCTGCTCTTGTACAAGGGAGGCTAGGTCTGCTCACCGGCCGCGTACGGAACATGCATGTGTGCAATGGGCGATGGGCCCAGACCCCTGCGCCATAGGATTTAGACCGGTGTGCTGACCTCTCTATTGTGCCTAGGTAGGGCTGCGACGTGTTGATCTTCCGAGGCCGGGCATGACCCAGGAAAGTGTGTCCGGACAAAGGGGATCGAGCGTGTTGGGAAATGTGGTGCACCCCTGCAGGGAAGTTAATCTATTCGAATAGCCGTGATCTTCGGTAACAGGACGACTTGGAGTTGTACCTTGACCTTATGACAACTAGAACAGGATACTTAATAAAACACACCCTTCCAAGTGCTAGATACAACCGGTGATCGCTCTCTCACCGGGCGGCGAGGGGAGGATCATCGGTTAGGATTTTGCTATGCGATGTTACTTGGTGAACTTACCATCTGCTCTCTTCTAGATGCTCAAGATGGAGGTTACCAGAAGCGTAGTCTTCGACAGGGCTATCTATCCCCCTCTTTTTCCGGCATTCTGCAGTTCAGTCCACATATGATACCCCTTTTCCATTTGATACCAATGCATACATATATAGTGTAGCTCCTTGCTTGCGAGTACTTTGGATGAGTACTCACGGTTGCTGTGCCCCCTCTTTTCCCCTTTCTATCCCCGATTGTTGCGACCAGACGATGGAGCCCAGGAGCCAGACGCCACCATCAACGACGACTCCTACTACGCTGGAGGTGCCTACTACTACGTGCAGCCCGCTGACGATGACCCAGAGTAGTTTAGGAGGATCCCAGGCAGGAGGCCTGTGCCTCTTTCGATCTGTATCCCAGTTTGTGCTAGCCTTCTTAAGGCAAACTTGTTTACCTTATGTCTGTACTCAGATATTGTTGCTTTCGCTGACTCGTCTATGATCGAGCTCTTGTATTCGAGCCGTCGAGGCCCCTGGCTTGTAATATGATGCTTGTATGACTTATTTTATTTGCAGAGTTGTGTTTGTGATATCTTCCCGTGAGGCCCTGATCTTGATCATACACATTTGCGTGTATGATTAGTGTATGGTCAAATCGGGGGCATCACAATCACGTGATTCACTTGATGTATGTTTTGGTGATCAACTTGCGGGTTCCGCCCATGAACCTATGCATAGGGGTTGGCACACGTTTTCGTCGTGATTCTTCGGTAGAAACTTTGGGGCACTCTTTGAGGTTCTATGTGTTGGTTGAATAGATGAATCCGAGATTGTGTGATGCATATCGTATAATCATACCACCGAATACTTGAGGTGACATTGGAGTATCTAGGTGACATTAGGGTTTTGGTTAATGTGTGTCTTAAGGTGTTATTCTAGTACGAACTCTAGGGATGTTTGTGACACTTATAGGAATAGCCCAATGGATTGATTGGAAACAATAACTTTGAGGTGGTTTCGTACCCTACCATAATCTCTTCATTTGTTCTCCTCTATTAGTGACTTTGGAGTGACTCTTTGTTGCATGTTGAGGGATATTTATGTGATCCAATTATGTTATTATTGTTGAGGGAACTTGCACTAGCGAAAGTATGAACCCTAGGCCTTGTTTCAACGCATTGTAATACCGTTTACGCTAACTTTTATCATTAGTTACCTTGCTGTTTTTATAATTTCAGATTACAAATACCTTTATCTACTATCCATATACCACTTGTATCACACTCTCTTCGCCGAACTAGTTCACCTATACAATTTACCATTATATTGGGTGTGTTGGGGACACAAGAGACTCTTTGTTATTTGGTTGCAGGGTTGCTTGAGAGAGACCATCTTCATCCTACGCCTCCTACGGATTGATAAACCTTAGGTCATCCACTTGAGGGAAATTTGCTACTGTCCTACAAACCTCTGCACTTGGAGGCCCAACAACATCTACAAGAAGAAGGTTGTGTAGTAGACATCAGAAGCTGAATGACACCCCCCACAGTCGTAAGGGTCGATGCATTGCAGAGTCGTGGCTGGAGTGGCAACCGACGAGGTTGCTCAAGCAAGGCGGTAGCCCTTTGTGTCGGTTGTCGATGTAGCCGAGAGCGTAGGTGGTGTAGCCATAGTCGAGGTAGCCATGCGAAGAACGCCATGGTCAGTGTCGAGTCGGGGGTCGCCGGTGTCGTGGTAGTCGCCATGGAGCCGTGGAAGAAGAGCAGCAGTGGCGGCGGCCTAAGGAGGCAGCGACGGCGGCTAGAGAAGGAGCGTGGCGGCGGTGCTCGAAGTAGGCGATAGTGAACCCGACAGCGTGACGAAGACCGGTGCGAACGGTGACGTTCCCGCGCCAAGGGAGTCGGCACGACGCATATCACGTGGAAGTCAACACGCATGAACGGTGGTGGACCCCGGGCCGCATCGTTACGACCTGAAGGGGCAACGCACCGGCGGCGGGCAGGTCGGGGCGACGGCGGAGAAGACCTCACGGCGGTTGCAGGGATCATGTGCCATGATGCTACCTCTTGAGCACTGCGTTGGATTTCCCCGAAGAGGAAAGGTTGATCCAGCAAAGTAGCGTAAGTATTTCCCTCCGTTTTTAGAACAAAGGTATCAATCTAGTAGGAGGCTACACGCGAGTCCCTCGTACCTGCACAAAGCAAATAACTCCTCGCAACCAACATGATAAGGGGTTGTCAATCCCTTCACGGTCACTTACGAGAGTGAGATCTGATAGATATGATAAGATAATATTTTGGTATTTTTATGATAAAGATGCAAAGTAAAATAAAAGCAACATAAATTACTAAGTATAGGAAGATTAATATGATGAAGATAGACCTGGGGGCCATAGGCTTCACTAGTGGCTTCTCTTAAGAGCATAGGTATTTTACGGTGGGTGAACTAATTACTATTGAGCAATTGACAAAATTGAGCATAGTTATGAGAATATCTAGGTATGATCATGTATATAGGCATCACGTCCAAGACAAGTAGACCGACTCCTGCCTGCATCTACTACTATTACTCCACTCATCGACCGCTATCCAGCATGCATCTAGAGTATTAAGTTCATGAAAACAGAGTAACACCTTAAGCAAGATGACATGATGTAGAGGGATAGACTCATGCAATATGATGAAACCCCATCTTGTTATCCTCGATGGCAACAATACAATACGTGCCTTGATGCCCCTACTGTCACTGGGAAAGGACACCGCAAGATTGAACCCAAAGCTAAGCACTTCTCCCATTGCAAGAAAGATCAATCTAGTAGGCCAAACCAAACTGATAATTGAAAGATACTTGGAAAGATAACCAATCATACATAAAAGAATTCAGAGAAGATTCAAATATTGTTCATAGATAGACTTGATCATAAACCCACAATTCATCGGTCTCAACAAACACACCGCAAAAAGAAGATTACATCAAATAGATCTCCACAAGAGAGGGGGATAACATTGTATTGAGATCCAAAAAGAGAGAAGAAGCCATCTAGCTAATAACTGTGGACCCGTAGGTTTGAGGAAAACTACTCACACTTCATCGGAGGGGCTATGGTGTTGATGTAGAAGCCCTCCGTGATGGATACCCCCTCCGACGGAGCTCCGGAACAGGCCCCAAGATGGGATCTCGTGGATACAAAAAGTTGCAGCAATGGAATTAGGGTTTTGGCTCCGTATCTGATCGTTTGGGGGTACGTAGGTATATATAGGAGGAAGGAGTACATCGGTGGAGCAACAAGGGGACCACGAGGGTGGAGGGCGCGCCTGGGAGGGGGGGGGTAGGCACGCCCCCTACCTCGTGGCCTCCTCCTTTGTTTCTTGACGTAGGGTCCAAGTCTCCTGGATCATGTTCGGTGAGAAAATCACGTTCCCGAAGGTTTCAGTCCATTTGGACTCCGTTTGATATTCCTTTTCTTTGAAACCCTAAAATAGGCACACAAAAAAACAACAATTCTGGGCTAGGCCTCCGGTCAATAGGTTAGTCCCAAAAATAATATAAAAGTGGATAATAAAGCCCAATAATGTCCAAAACAGTAGATAATATAACATGGAGCAATCAAAAATTATAGATACGTTGGAGACGTATCAAGCATCCCCAAGCTTAATTCCTGCTCGTCCTCGAGTAGGTAAATGATAAAAACAAATTTTTTCATGGGGAGTGCTACTTGGCATAATTTTAATGTAATTCTTCTTTATTGTGGTATGAATAATCAGATCCGAAAGATTCAAGATAAAAGTTCATATTGACATAAAAATAATAATACTTCAAGCATACTAACTGAGCAATTATGTATTCTCAAAATAACATGGCCAAAGAAAGTTCATCCCTACAAAATCATATAGTTTAGTCATGATCCATTTTCGTCACACAAGAATGCTCTCATCATGCACAACCCCGATGGCAAGCCAAGCAATTGTTTCATACTTTAGTAATCTCAAACCTATAAACTTTCACGCAATACATGAGCGCGAGCCATGGATATAGCACTATGGGTGGAATAGAATATAATGAGGGGGTTATGTGGAGAAGACAAAAAAAGGAGAAAGTCTCACATCAACAAGGCTAATCAATGGGCTATGGATATACCCACCGATTGATGTTAATGTAAGGAGTAGGGATTGCCATGCAACAGATGCACTAGAGCTATAAATGTATGAAAGCTCAACAAAAGAAACTAAGTGGGTGTGCATCCAACTTGCTTGCTCATGAAGACCTAGGGAACTTGAGGAGGCCCACTATTGGAATATACAAGCCAAGTTCTATAATGAAAATTCCCACTAGTATATGAAAGTGACAAAACAAAAGACTCTCTATCATGAAGATTATGGTGCTACTTTGAAGCACAAGTGTGGCAAAGGATAGTAGCATTGTCCCTTTTATTTTTTTAGTTTTTATTTGGCCTTCCCTTTTTTTATTCGGCCTTTTTAGGACAATGCTCTATGAATGATGGTCATCACACTTCTATTTACTTACAACTCAAGAATTACAACTCGATACTTAGAACAAGATATGACTCTATATGAATGCCTCCGGCGGTGTACCGGGATATGCAATGAACCAAGAGTGACATGTATGAAAGAATTATGAATGATGGCTTTGCCACAAATACTATGTCGACTACATGATCATGCTAAGCAATATGACAATGATGAATGTGTCATGATAAACGGAATGGTGGAAAGTTGCATGTCAATATATCTCGGAATGGCTATGAAAATGCCATAATAGGTAGGTATGGTGGCTGTTTTGAGGAAGATATAAGGAGGTTTATGTGTGAAAGAACGTATCATATCACGGGGTTTGGATGCACCGGCGAAGTTTGCACCAACTCTCAATGTGAGAAAGGGCAATGCATGGTACCGAAGAGGCTAGCAATGATGGAAGGGTGAGAGTGCGTATAATCCATGGACTCATCATTAGTCATAAAGAACTCACATACTTATTGCAAAAATCTACAAGTCATCAAAAACCAAGCACTACGCGCATGCTCCTAGGGGGATAGATTGGTAGGAAAAGACCATAGCTCGTCCCCGACCGCCACTCATAAAGAGGACAATCAAATAACACCTCATGTTTCAAATTTGTTACATAACATTTACCATACGTGCATGCTACGGGACTTGCAAACTTCAACACAAGCATTTCTCAAATTCACAACTACTCAACTAGCACGACTTTGATATTATTACCTCCATATCTCAAAACAATCATCAAGCATCAAACTTCTCTTAGTACTCAAAACACTCATAAGAATTATTTTTTACTAATCTTGAATACCTAGCATATTAGGATTATTTAAGAAAATTACCATGCTATTTAAGACTCTCAAAATAATCTAAGTGAAGCATGAGAGATCAATACTTTCTATAAAACAAATCCGCCACCATGCAATATATAAATGAAGTACTAGAGCAAAACTATATTACTCAAAAAGATATAAGTGAAGCACATAGAGTATTCTAACAAATTCCAAATCATGTATGGCTCTCTCAAAATGTGTGTACAGCAAGGATGATTGTGGTAAACTAAAAAGAAAAGACTCAAATCATACAAGACGCTCCAAGCAAAACACATATCATGTGGTGAATAAAAATATAGCTCCAAGTAAAGTTACCGATAGAAGTAGACGAAAAGTGGGGATGCCTTCCGGGGCATCCCCAAGCTTTGGATTTTAGGTGTCCTTAGATTATCTTGGGGGTGCCATGGGCATCCCCAAGCTTAGGCTCTTGTCACTCCTTGTTCCATAATCCATCAAATCTTTACCCAAAACTTGAAAACTTCACAACACAAAACTTAAAGTAGAAAATCTCGTGAGCTCCGTTAGCGAAAGAAAACAAAACACCACTTCAAGGTACTGTAATGAACTCATTGTTTATTTATATTTCTGTTAAACCTACTGTATTCCAACTTCTCTATGGTTTATAAACTATTTTACTAGCCATAGATTCATCAAAATAAGCAAACAACACAGGAAAAACAGAATCTGTCAAAAACAGAACAGTCTGTAGTAATCTGTATCCAGCGCAAGATCTGGAAACCCAAACATTCTAAAATAAATTTCTGGACGTGAGTAATTTATCTATTAATCATCTTCAAAAATAATTAACTAAATATCATTTTCCAAATAAAAATGGCAGCAGTTCTTGTGAGCGCTAAAGTTTCTGTTTTTTACAGCAAGATATCAAGACTTTCCCCAAGTCTTCCCAACGGTTCTACTTCGCACAAACACTAATTAAACACAAAAACACAACCTAAAAAGAGGCTAGATAAATTATTTATTACTAAACAGGAGCAAAAAGCAAGGAATAAAAATAAAATTGGGTTGCCTCCCAACAAGCGCTATCGTTTAACGCCCCTAGCTAGGCATAAAAAGCAAGGATAGATCTAGGTATTGCCATCTTTGGTAGGCAATCCATAAGTGGCTCTCATAATAGATTCATAAGGTAATTTAATTTTCTTTCTAGGAAAGTGTTCCATGTCTTTCCTTAACGGAAATTGGAATCTAATATTTCCTTCCTTCATATCAATAATTGCACCAATCGTTCTAAGGAAAGGTCTACCAAGAATAATAGGACATGAAGGATTGCAATCTATGTCAAGAACAATAAAATCTGCGGGCACATAATTCCTATTTGCAACAATAAGAACATTATTAATTCTTCCCATAGGTTTCTTAATAGTGGAATCCGCAAGGTGCAAGTTTAGAGAGCAATCATCAAAATCATGGAAACCTAACAAATCACACAAAGTCTTTGGAATCGTGGAAACACTAGCACCCAAATCACTCAAAGAATAGCATTCATGATCTTTAATCTTAATTTTAATAGTTGTTTCCCACTCATCATAAAGTTTTCTAGGGATAGAAACTTCTAACTCAAGTTTTTCTTCATAAGATTGCATCAAGGCATCAACGATATGTTTAGTAAATGCTTTATTTTGACTATAAGCGTGAGGAGAATTTAGCACGGATTGCAACAAGGAAATACAATCAATCAAAGAGCACTTTTCATAATTAAATTCCTTGAAATCCAAAATAGTGGGTTTAGCAACATCTAGGGTTTTAATTTCTTCAATCCCACTTTTATCAAATTTAGCATCAAGATCTAAAAACTCTGAATTCTTGGAACGCCTTCTAGGTAAAGGTGAATCATATTCAGTCCCATCATTATTAAGATTCATATTGAAAAACAAAGATTTAATAGGGGACACATAAATAACTTTTAGATCTTCATCTTTATTTTCATAGGAACTAGAAGAACACGCTCTTATAAAGGCATCTTTCTTAGCACGCATCCTAGCGGTTCTTTCTTTGCACTCATGAATGAAAATTCTCATGGCTTTGAGAGACTCATTGATATCATGCTTAGGTGGAATAGATCTAAGTTTCAAAGAATCAACATCAAGAGAAATTCTATCAACGTTCCTAGCCAACTCATCAATCTTAAGCAACTTTTCTTCAATCAAAGCGTTGAAATTCTTTTGCGAAGTAATAAATTCTTTAATATTAGATTCAAAATAAGAGGGCATCTTATTATAATTTACATAAGAATTGTTGTAGGAATTACCATAATTATTAGAGGGATGACTAGGATAAGACCTAGGATTGAAATTTCCTCTATACGCGTTGTTACCAAAATTGTTCCTACCAACAAAATTCACATCCATAGATTCATTATTATTCTCAATCAAAATAGACAAGGGCATATCATTAGGATCAGAAGAAACACTTTTACTGGCAAATAATTTCATAAGTTCATCCATCTTTCCACTCAAAACATTAATTTCTTCTATCACATGCACCTTTTTATTAGTAGATCTTTTAGTATGCCATTGAGAATAATTAACCATAATATTATCTAGGAGTTTAGTAGCTTCTCCTAAAGTGATTTCCATAAAAGTGCCTCCCGCGTCCGAATCTAAAAGATTCTTAGAAGCAAAATTCAGTCCGGCATAAATTTTTTGTATAATCATCCACAAATTCAAACCATGAGTAGGGCAATTACGTATCATTAATTTCATCCTCTCCCAAGCTTGTGCAACATGTTCATGATCAAGTTGCTTAAAATTCATAATATCGTTTCTAAGGGAGATGATCTTAGCGGGAGGAAAATACTTAGAGATAAAAGCGTCTTTGCACTTATTCCAAGAATCAATACTATTTTTAGGCAAAGATGAAAACCAAGCTTTAGCACGATCTCTAAGCAAAAAAGGAAATAGCTTCAATTTAACAATATCGTTATCCACATATTTCTTCTTTTGCATATCACACAAATCAACGAAGCTATTTAGATGGGTAGCGGCATCTTCACTAGGAAGGCCGGAGAACAGATCTTTCATGACAAGAATCAGCAAAGCGGCATTAATTTCACAAGATTCAGCAACGGTAAGAGGAGCAATCGGAGTGCTAATAAAATCATTGTTGTTGGTATTGGTAAAGTCACACAATTTAGTGTTATCTTGAGCCATCGTGACAAGCAAGCAATCCAACACACAAGCAAACAAAAAAACAAGCGGGCAAAAAGAGGCAAATAGAGAAAGAGAGGGAGGATAGAGAGAGAGAGGGCGAATAAAACAGCAAGGGTGAAGTGGGGGAGAGGAAAACGAGAGGCAAATGGCAAATAATGTAATGCGGGAGATAAAGATTGTGATGTGTACTTGGTATATTGACTTTTGCGTAGACTCCCCGGCAACGGCGCCAGAAATTCTTCTTGCTACCTCTTGAGGATTGCGTTGGATTTCCCCGAAGAGGAAAGGATGATGCAGCAAAGTAGCGTAAGTATTTCCCTCAGTTTTTGAGAACCAAGGTATCAATCCAGTAGGAGGCTACACGCGAGTCCCTCGTACCTACACAAAGCAAATAACTCCTCGCAACCAACGCGATAAGGGGTTGTCAATCCCTTCACGGTCACTTACGAGAGTGAGATCTCATAGATGTGATAAGATAATATTTTTGGTATTTTTATGATAAAGATGCAAAGTAAAATAAAATAAAAGCAAAGTAAATAACTAAGTATAGGAAGATTAATATGATGAAGATAGACCCGGGGGCCATAGGTTTCACTAGTGGCTTCTCTCAAGAGCATAGGTATTTTACGGTGGGTGAACGAATTACTGTTGAGCAATTGACAAAATTGAGCATAGTTATGAGAATATCTAGGTATGATCATGTATATAGGCATCACGTCCAAGATAAGTAGACCGACTCCTGCCTGCATCTACTACTATTACTCCACTCATCGACCGCTATCCAGCATGCATCTAGAGTATTAAGTTCATGAAAACAGAGTAATGCCTTAAGCAAGATGACATGATGTAGAGGGATAAACTCATGCAATATGATGAAAACCCCATCTTGTTATCCTCGATGGCAACAATACAATACGTGCCTTGATGCCCCTAATGTCACTGGGAAAGGACACCGCAAGATTGAACCTAAAGCTAAGCACTTCTCCCATTGCAAGAAAGATCAATCTAGTAGGCCAAACCAAACTGATAATTCAAAGAGACTTGCAAAGATAACCAATCATACATAAAAGAATTCAGAGAAGATTCAAATATTGTTCATAGATAGACTTGATCATAAACCCACAATTCATCGTCTCAACAAACACACTGCAAAAAGAAGATTACATCAAATAGATCTCCACAAGAGAGGGGGAGAACATTGTATTGAGATCCAAAAAGAGAGAAGAAGCCATCTAGCTAATAACTATGGACCCGTAGGTCTAAGGAAAACTACTCACACTTCATCGGAGGGGCTATGGTGTTGATGTAGAAGCCCTTCGTGATGGATACCCCCTCCGATGGAGCTCCGGAACAAGCCCCAAGATGGGATCTCGTGGATACAGAAAGTTGCGGTGATGGAATTAGGGTTTTGGCTTCGTATCTGATCGTTTGGGGGTACGTAGGTATATATAGGAGGAAGGAGTACGTCGGTGGAGCAACAGGGGGCTCACGAGGGTGGAGGGCGCGCCTGGGGGGGGAGTAGTGTAACACCCCGGATGTAATTTACCTTATATGTATCCCAACTCTTGCCGTTTCCGGCGCTAAGTTATTTTATTTTCCTCGGGTTCGGGTTTTTGTCTCCGTGTGTTGTTGCCTTTGTCATGCATCTCATATCATGTCATCATGTGCATTGCATTTGCATACGTGTTCGTCTCATGCACCCGAGCATTTTCCCCGTTGTCCGTTTTGCATTCCGGCGCTCCTATCTCCTCCGGTGGTCCTTTCTACCTCTTTTCGTGTGTGGGGGTTAAACATTTACGGATTGGACCGAGACTTTCCATCCGGCCTTGGTTTACCACCGGTAGAGTGCCTGTCAAGTTTCGTGCCATTTGGACTTCGTTTGATACTCCAATGATTAACCGAGGGACCGAAAAGGCCTCGTGTGTGTTGCAGCCCAACACCCTTCCAATTTGGCCCAAAACCCACCTAAACCCTCTCCATCGTCTAGAGCATTTGATCACGATCGCGTGGCCGAAAACCGCACCTCATTTGGAGCTTCCTAGCTCCCTCTACCTCTATAAATAGCTCCTCCTCCAAAAATCACGGGTCTCTTCCTACCCTAACCTAGCTCCCCGCCTCTCTGCGCACCGGACAATGTCCGGGCCGCGCCGGACATCCCCGCTGCCGCCAACCACAGGCCTCCATGTGGCGCGCCGCCACCCGCAGCCACGCGGCCCGCTCGGCCCGCGGTGAGCCCCCGCGGCCCGCCTCCGCCGCCACTCGCCCCGGGCGAGGCGTCCCTCACCGCGCCGCCCCGTCTCCTTCCCCGCGCCGGCGAGCCTCCGCCTGGCGCCGCCGCCCGCCATCGACGTCGCAGGCCGCTCCGGCCGCCGCACCACCGCCGCCTCTTCGCCGCACCACCACTGCGGCCGCGCCGCCCGCGCCGCCC